>NW_007733811.1:109919-111761 GCF_000696425.1 Galeopterus variegatus
AAACTTGGATACTTTCTATTCCAACAGGAGTTCCAATTCCACATTCATGTATGCATTTGTTTCTTTATTTATACACTCAACAAACATGCATCGGGCATCTGCCGGGTGCCAGGCACTGGAGACATAGGGATGACATAGACATGGTCCCTGCACTAAAAGATTACAGAGTCTAGTGGAACTCACAGCGTAGTCTTAAAATATTTATTCAACAAATATTTAATATTTGGTAGAACAAGCATTTGGCCTGAGTGAGCACAGTTCTCAAGCAGTTACTTTCATGTCCTGGACCTGTTTCTGCTGCTGTTTTTTGAGTGGGCAGTATCCCCTGTTGCCCATGCTCAGCAGGCAAGGCAAAGTAGGTCCATACCTGGAGACGGCCTCATCTCTGATTCATTAAGTCTGCAGTAAGGTCCAGACATTGTATATTTTTATGTTTTGCAGGTGAATCCTTCGATTGCCAGTTGAAAATCAAAGCTTGGAGGAGACACATTCCTTTGGGAATGTAAGTATAATTTTGCCTCCCCGATTTTTATCTTTTTTGGGGTACTGGAAAAATTAATGAAGAGGATTTTTTCCCATGGTTTATGATTTCTTGGATTATTATATTAAACAGACCCTCAGTCTTGGACTAGACATTCACTGGCTAATGGTGCACATTTGCTGGTGGTTGAGAATTATTCATTTGAAACTATCGTTATTGGCCTGGCTGGATATTCTTCTTAGTTCCTTCCCTGCCCCATGATGCTCCTGAAGACACACCCTAAAAGGCTTCATCCTCTGCTTTCCTTTGCTTCTGGAAATGTCTCCGATGCTGCCTCCAGCCTCCCTGCTGCCTCGCTCCCTCAGCAGTGTCAACCTTTGCCTCGACTGCGACACCTGTTCTATGCTCCCAGGCCTCATTCCTTCTCATGCCTCTCAGGCACTCTCTCACCTGGTGGATGCACCCCAGCACCTCTAAGCCATGGAAATCCAGGTCTGTCTTGAGCGCTCTTTACTCAGCCCTGATTCCTTGAACCCCAGGCCTGGCTTAGCTCTGGGGGGCGAGGGGTGGAGGTCAGAAACTTCCAGAGGTCAGAATAATGAAGGAAAGGAGAGGAGAGGAGAGGAGACGATAGTGAAAATATTCTCTTTCTTTACCCCATACACACATATCGTGGTGCTTAGGACTGATAATTCACTCCAGGTCTTTAGCATTTGTCTTCCCTTCCTCCTCCTCCTCCACCTTCTTTTTAAAATTCTGCTCATCATTTAACCCAAAACAGAGAATCATCTGAAAAAAAAATAGAATTTAGGGAATCTAAGTCCATTTACTTTGTCCAGTGATTTTTATTTTGTAGACAGCAAAAGCGAAGCCCAGAAAGGGGACGTGCTTTTCACAAGGGGACACAGCCTCACGGTGCCATTGGCTAGGGCCAGAACCCAGAGTATCTGAGTTATCTTTCTAAGGTAAAATTGAGAGCCCAGTCCTGAACGCACACCTCCAGATGGCCAGGGCTGCCAGCTCCCATCTCACGCCACTCAGCAGAATACCAGGACAACTTCTGGGTAGAACCAAGTAGCAGACAAGCTCCACGGTGGGTCAGGCCTGTGGTGCAGCCAGGCGGCAGGCAGAGTGTCAGCCAGCTAGCCAGGGGGTCATTAGCATTCAGGAAATATGACAAGCCTCCGCTCCCTGTCTACTGCCACAACCATGTGTCGCCTCACATGACAGGAGTGGCCCTGGCCAGAGAAGGGAATCAAAGGCAGGGCCATCCCTGCAGCTGCAGGTTAATAGTGGATGAGTTACACATTTGGAAAACAGTTTTCCCCTCGATGCATTATCTGGACCATTTCAAAGCCCTT
>NW_007733811.1:112573-124346 GCF_000696425.1 Galeopterus variegatus
TCCCCTGGGGGTCAGAAGATTTCAGAAGGTCAGAATATGAAGCTCAACAGATGGGGGTATTTTGGAGGAGTGGGCTGGTGTGGAGGACACGGAGCACAGTGGAGAGACTGGGTTCCAGCCCCAGTTTTTCCCTGAACTCACTGAAAAACCCTGAGTACATCACTTAAATGCTCTTCAAATTGGTCGACAAGTCACACACCATGGGAAAGTCACTTGCTCATTTACCCTCAATTCCTCAATGCTTAAGGCTGGGTCCCCTGGGGGTCAGAAGATTTCAGAAGGTCAGAATATGAAGCTCAACAGATGGGGGTATTGTGGAGGAGTGGGCTGGTGTGGAGGACACGGAGCACAGTGGAGAGACTGGGTTCCAGCCCCAGTTTTTCCCTGAACTCACTGAAAATCCCTGAGTACATCACTTGGTGCTCTGTGTCTCAGTTTACTCATCTGTAAAGTGGGATTGATAATGCTTCCTGATGGACATCTTTGGTACATTACAAACAACAGATACAAAAACTCTTTGAAAACTTAAAATTGATATTATCTTTTGGATATAATTTTAGGAAACCAAATCCTTTCTTTACCAAGTCCTTTAGATGTATGTAGTATGAACAAAATCAGTTATAAGTCCTCCCAGCCACCTCACCAAATTTAGTGTAAGTAAAAATAATTCAGACCAAGCTCAGAAGTGAGTGTTGCTTGCAAGCAGCCATCCCCAGGCATTGGCCCAGCCTTGTGAAACAGCCCATCTTGCCCATCCCATCTGCTCTGAGCTGTGTATTCCAAATGCAAGCTAACCCCCAAATCTAGTTTTGATTTTGGGTGGTAGTGGAGTGGGGTTAACAGACCTATAAAATTTCTTGGTTCCAAAATGCTGCAGACCTGTACTTTTGTGGTTCAAAATCAGACTCTTGATCATACAGATGCAATGATCTGCACCTGCTCCAAGAGATTCGGAACTGACTGGCTCATTAACGGAACACACTTGGGAATAGAAATCGCTCTGCTCTGTCCAGGGTTTCTGTCCAAGGGACAGTGAGGCACAGGTGGAGAGTGCCTGTGCTGTCAAGTTTTTACAACCAGCCCTTTGTCCACCGTGACCCTGTGTCACGCTGGACACATCAGACTCCTGCATATAAAGGTGAGGCAAGTGCTTATGATGGTCCCACAACTTGCCTGTCCCTTCCTAGCCAGCCCCCACTTTGATCCAGTTCTCTATCTCCCAGCCATTGTCTGTGACTGCAACCACCCATTCACTGACTTGTCCTCTGTTTCTTGATGGACTCCTCAGCCTCAGACCCTCAGCACTCCTTCCAGATCTCTGTCTTTTGTTCATCCACCAGCTCTGTCTCCCCAGCTTACCTCAATATAATAAGAGAGGCACAGACTCCCCTTGCCCGCCATGGAGCTGTTGATCTGGGCACAAGTCATTTCTGCTGCTGCCTTCCCTGCTGTTAAGACCCTGAGTGAGGAAGTGAGCTTCTTGATTCTGAAGGTCACAAGACCGTCACATCACGAAATGTTGTAGCTGGAAGAGCCCTTAGATGTCATCCTACTAACAGTAGGACCATTTCCTCTAATGAACTATCATGCAGAACTACCATATGTAAACTAGATTTTTTAAAAGGTGGGGCTTCTCTGGTAGCAGCAGACTCCTGAGCTCCCCACCCATTTCCCCAGCAGCCCCTGGGAAGGTGGGTCCTTGGAGAGCTAGCTACTCCACTGAGCCCAGCTGGGAAACCATTGATCTAGTCCAACCCCTTGGAGGCACAGAGAGGGGAAGCGACATGTGGCTGAGTCACACAGCTGTAAGCAGTGAAGCTGAGATTAGTACCCGGAGCACTCATCTAAACCAGCACTCTTTCCCTACACATCGTCACCTCATCTTCATCATTATTTTCACCACAAGGTCCTTTAGACTTTAATAAACCATGTCTGCTAAACCATCTTTCCTTTGTGGCTGTTGGTAACTTTGGATGTGATCTGTTGAGTCTACTGTGCTGTCTCTTCTAGTGATCTAGAGCACAGTAGCCCGGGAGAGAAGCAGAAATGGTACAGTTGGGAAGATATCTCGATTGCACAACCATGTTTGTGCGTGTGTGTGTGCGCGTGTGTGCGTGTGTGTGTGTGCTGTACGTGTCTGTGTGTGTGTGTGTGTGTGTGTGTGTGTGTGTGTTGGCATGAACTGGGGGTGTCTGTGCCTCATGGATTGGGGATGTCTGGATTGAGAAGCACAAGATCTGAACTGGCCTCTCAGTCCTGCTATTTAAAAACTGCATATTCTGTTTGGGCCTCACTCTCCTCATCTGTGAAGTGGGAGGAGCACCACCCACTACAAAGATGTATTTTAAGAGTCCAGTAAGGTGTCATCCACAAAAGTGCTCAGCACTATGCCCCCCACATAGTGGGCGCTCCAGGACATGCATTCAGTTGGGATGAGAGCCCACAGGGAACCAGGGAATGGGTCTGAGGAGCTTTCACTTTGTCTGAGCAGAGCCCCCAGCATTTCCATCAAAATAAACTCGGCTTCTTTCCTCTGCATTAATGTTGCCTTCTTTGGCTGCTTCTGTGGCCTTAGCTGAAAAATAAATAAATAAATGCGAGATGGGGTGAGTGGTTGAGGAAGGGATGTGGCAAAAGACAAAGAAAGAAAGAGAGAGGAAGATTGATTTCTGGGCAGAATTTATACCTTTTTGGCTTTTTCAAAGGTAAATGAATAGATTGTTGTTGTTTTTTAGCCTGCCGCTGAGAGTGCGTGTGCGCCTCTGTTATGTATAGACCCTTTTAAAGGCTTCTGGAAGCAATCCCTAACATTTTCTATAGGTGCAGACAGATAATTGAATGCTTTCAAAGACCACTGTGAGGCAGGGAAAGTTCAATTCTGCCGTGTGCTGGTGCCTGCATTGACTGAGCGCTCTGCGTGTGTGTTTTCCTGAGGAAGTTGAATTTCTTTTTTGCTTTTCTTCCAGCTCCTGCCCCTTCACCCGTTGTCCCCCCCCCCAACTCTGATGAAGCACTTAGACAGAGGACAAGAAACAATATATAATCACCCCAAAGTCACACCAAATAAACACAGCAACAGCTCCCAGCCACTTCTCTGGCTGCAAATGAAAAGCGCTGCCTTTTCACTCCGGGGCCTGACGGACAGGGGGCCTTTCTGCTCGGCTGTCATTAGAGCCGACGTGGAAGAAGCCCAGGCAGCTCTGGGCAATGGGGGGTTCTTGTTTTAACCTGTTGCCTGTGCAGGCAGAACAAAGTGACACAGGGAGAGAGGACAGGGGGATTTCCTCCCGCTGTGATTACTCCACACAACAGCCATCGTGTGTGTGTGTGTGTGTGTGTGTGTTGGCATGGACTGGGGTTGTCTGCATACATGTGCAGCTGTGTGCATGTATGTGTGTGTGTGCATGTGTGCATGCAGGGACAAGGCCTGCGTGTACCTACTGGGTGGAACAAGAATGCGCTGCATCCACACGCAGTAATATGTCCCTTTCAGGGCATAAAGGAGAGATGCACAGAGGTTAAGATAAGGAGGTAAAGACAGCCCACCACTCCAGATTTGCAATAAATTCAACTAACATTGACCATCAATCTGTACAAATGATACCTAGTTTAGTTTTCACAACCATCCTTTCAAATATTGTCTTTCTTGCTTCATAGATAAACTGAGGCTCAGAGATATTGAGTGAATTACCTAAAGTCTAGTTCAACTGGCTCTAATTTCAATGCAATTTCTGCTACATTTTTCATGTCCCACTGGGTTGTGGGGTCGAGCAGAAAGAGAATCTCTTAAGGTTTCAGATACAGGCACTGGTGAAGATTCAGCAAGGTAGTTCCTCCTGATGGATGGGGGCAGGGCAACAGAGGCCATGCCCCTCCTAGAGGTTTAGGGAAAGGGCTGTCCCATACATCTCATGGCATCACTGTGTGCCTCGAATATGACAATACCAACTACCAGCTATGGAGGGACGGGGAACCCACTGTGTGTCAGGCACTGCACTAAGAACCCTGTGTGCATGTTCTCCTGTCCTTGTGCTGTAAGTAGAGAATGTGACTCACATGCCAACAAGGGACCAGGCCAGGATTCTAACCCAGGGATGCCCGTAAACTAAGTGGCTTTGTCTTCTCCAGGGCTGTGAGCAGGAGAGCTTGGTCGCTGAGTTCATGGTGCACCACACGGTGTTTTAGTTCTCTCCTGGTCCCATTGCTGCTGCTCCTCCCGACTGGAGGGAAAAGGTACTTGTTCCAAACTGTGTTTCTTTATCTTCAGGAGCACATCAGAATGCCCAGCAAGTGCTCTTTTTCTGGCTTCACTGTGGTCTGTCTTGTTTCCCCTCTTGGAATGGGAACTCCTCAAAAACAAGCCATATGGCCAAGGGATTTTGATTTGCTTCAACTCTTCACCTGATCTAAGGGTTCTAGCCACCACATATTGAGTGCTTATGATACCCTATTGCATGCTAAGTTCTTCATGTGCATCACTGTGTGTAATCCTCACATTAGACCCAGGAGGTAGGGATTGTTATTACTCTCATTTTATGGATGGGGAACTTGAGGTTCAGCAATGTTAAGTAATTTATACAAGTGCAAACGCATGGCAAGTGTTTGACCCTATTTGAACCACTGAAACCACGCTCCACTCCTGTTTTCTGCCTCATGGTGTGTGCTGCTTAAGTGCATTTTTACCTTTCCTTTCATCCTATATTCCACTGCTCCCCACCCCAATTGTGAGAGGTATTTAGTGCCATATTGCTCTCCCATGGAGTCCTGGATTCCCTTTACAGGACTTGTCATATATGCAATGAGGCTCTGCTATGTAATCCTGGGGATATGGAGCAGACAGTCCCTGTTGTTTGGAGAGTTCTGATGGGAGGTTCCCCTTGTCCACCTCTTGTCACCCCCAAAAGCAGTAGGGGTTAAGAGCTTGAGCTCTGGATCCAGAAGGTCTGTATTGGAATCCCAGATCAACCATTTCTTAGCTGTGTGACCTTGGGCAGGGCAATTGACTCTTTATGACTTTGTTTTCTCATCTGTAAAATGGGCATAATTATAGCATATACCTCATATGATTATTATATGAATAAAATGAGCTATATATGTAAGATGCTTAGAACACTGCCTAGAATATAGCAAACTCTGAATAAATATTAGAGAACATTACCTACCACTTACTACTGGTATTATCACTTTGGATGACAGATTTGACCTCTTTGAGCCTCATTTTTTTTTTCAAATGTAAGAAAAGGGTTATAATAATAAATATCTGCCTACCTCATAGAATTGCTGTGAGTGTCAAGTGAAGAGATGTAATGAAGAGGGCAAATGGAATTTTATATTAATATTATTTGATTAGTACCCGAAGACAAATAAGACTCAAACATGTTAAATGGTTTCCCCAAGAACAAACTCCTCACACACCAAAAGGGTATCAGCAACTAAACAACCTGCAGTTAAGTTTCCACCAACATGGCATTAGGTTTGGACTGGAAGACCCAACAACTAGGGGCTGTCTGTAAGTAAATGAACACTGGATCTAGGCAAGAAATTATAAAAAAAAAAAACCAAGATTGAGGTATCGTGATGCCGTGTGGCCATCAGACTGAAGAACTGGGAAATTAAACAAGTTGAAACTATCAACAGTCTCTCACCATAATAGGAACAAGTCTATAGGTTACACCAACCAAGAGTAGGTACAATATAGTCACAATGTTAGGAGAAAACACTCTTTCTAATTCTGACTCCAACTACAGATTGGAAGAACCACTCATTCTCCAGGTTCCTTATAGAGGCTGGTCTCTGAACAGCCCTGCCTTCGAGGACACCGCCTCTTCACTAGTACCTAGCATCTACTGTCCCCATGCTTAATGCAGGAGCAGCTATTCAATATACATTATTAAATATATATTTAATTAGGTCCGCCTCCCTAGCCTCAGTTGACAGGTCCAGTGACAGGCAACTGACTCAATCTGGGCCAATCAGATCTCTTACCTGAGATTTTTGAATTTCATGCCCAGGCTGAAGCTTTAAGGCCAAGGAGCTGCTGGCCCTCTGTTGATCTGTTTTTCACCATGTGGAAAAAGCTTGTCTGCAGTGAGAGTGAAGACCCAGCCATAGTCCTGACTATGCATTTCTTTTCTTATAATTAATGACCATTTTGCCTGAGCTAGTTCCAGTTATGTTCCGATATTTTTAATCAAAGCTGACCAAATACTTTTATAAAGTAGTTCAAGATATCTCCAGTGATCATGTTCTTAGGGCTCTAGCATAAAATCTTGATTGCAAGAGGCAAACCATTGGGCAATTTGTAATTTACCCTGTAGATTGCCTCTCACTCCCAAGGGCCAGCTCTTTTCTCTGGACCTTGTCTCCTTTGTCCCCACAAAGCTTCTCTCTTCACCCAAGCTGATTCCAGTGGTTCAAGCTGTCAACCCCCATGTATACTCAGGCACATCGGAATTCACAGGGCTCACATGACTTAATTTTCAGGGAGTTGAGCTGAGATAAATTGTGGGATGTTCTATGCTCTGTGCTCTTCTTGAGAAAGTCCTTGAATTCAGACCTCTCAATGATGTTGAGGTTCTTGGTCACAAGCCCCCTTGTTTCTGCTCTATGACAGTTTCCCTTCCCCCTGCCCACACACACATATTCAGGAGTTATTAATTCTTCTTACTACCTACCATCTCACTCTGATAAGACATGATCTTGGGAAGCAATGGATCTCTTTTAGGCTAAGAAGTAAATATACTTTAATGCAGTAATTTGCACTCAATGTTGGGGAAAGGGAAGCAATATGTTTGAAATTTCAAGGGGACATGCCCTTCTGTAGTTAAAGATGCATGTGCAATATATCAATTGTTCCCATAATATAAAACATAGACAAAGCTCAATATAGTAGTCTTGCCTGGTTTTGGATATGTAGAAGATACAGTGAGAATACATTGAGGCAGAAAGAGTGAGAACCGCTCCACATTTGTTTCTTACCATTTGTAATAAGGTTTAAATTACATAGAGTAAAGTATACAGCCAAATGAAGTGTGCAGCCAAATGAATCTTTACATTTGTGCACACCTGTATAACCACTACCCAGATCCAGATTTATACCATTTCCAATACTCCGGATGGCTTCCTTGTATCTCCTCAATAGCCATCACCACCATTCACCCCTCAAATAATTCTGTATATCTTGGAACTTCACACAAATGTAATCCTACAATACAAACTCTTCTGCATCTGACTTCTTTTGCTTGATATTGTATCTGTGAGATTCATCTGTGTTATTGTGTGGATAGTACCTCAGCAATGTAATCAAATCATTGTATAAATATACTATGATTTATTTGCCTATTCTACTATGGATGGACATTTGGGCTGTTTTTAGTTTAGGCCTATTAGGAATAAGGTTGCCATGAACATTTTTGTACATGTCTTTTGCTAGACACAAGCACTCATTTTTATTGGATATATACCCAGGTGAGCCATAGAGCATATGTATGTTTAGCTCTAGTAGATGTTGCAAAATAGTTTTCCAAAGAGGTTTCTATCCACTCCACAATTTAAAAGTTTAGTTCATCAAACACTCACCAAGCACCAGTTGTGAGCCAGGCGCTCCACTAGGCATTGGGAATGCTGAGGAGAAACAGGCACATCCATGGCCTAGAAGAGCTACTAGCCTGGTTACTACACCAACAGATGATCTTTATATAGTAAGGTAAGTGCTAGGTCAGAGTGTGCCTAATAGGGGAACTCTTTGGGGCTCCAGGTTGGTTTCTCAGACTTCAAATGACCTACAGAGGCTTGTCCAGGTGAGGAAGGGAGAGTAATGGAGTTTGGATGTGTTGTCTCCTCCAAAACTCATGTGGAAATTTGATCCCCAGTGTGGCAGTGTTGGAAACTGATTGAGTCATGGGGGCGGATCCCTCATGAATGGATTAGTGCTCTCCCTGGGGGAGGGGAAGTAATGAGTGAGTTCTCACTCTATTAGTTCCCACAAGAGCTTGTTGTTTATAGGACCCAGGCACCTCCTCTCTCTCTTGCTTCTTCTCACCATGTGATCTGCTCATACCCACCAGCAGGCTGCCACTTTCCGCCATGACTAGAAGCAGCCTGAGGCCCATGACAGATGCAACCATCCCAAAATCATAAGCCAAATAAGCCCCTTTTCTTTATAAATTACCCAGTCTCAGGTGTCCTGTTATAGCAACACGAAAGAGGTTGCAGAGGCTCCTCTGGCCCCTGCCAAGGTAGACCTGCAGGCTCTTCCCTGGTTGGGAGTCTCACCAATGGAGCAGCCAGGCCCAGGCCAGACTGTCAGGGTGCCTGAGCAGCTGCCGGCATGAGCAATGATTTAAAGGAGAAGGTTGAGACGTTGGTGAGATGAATACCACCGACTCCACTGCCATCCTGGAAGCGATTCATCAGGGCGGCTTGGCAAAGAGGGGCATAAATCCCTGGCCAGGGAGGCTAAGCGGGGCTCCAGGAGGAGGAACAGAACATGATGGCAGCTTCCCGGGCTGCCTCTGGCTGGGCCAAAGCCAACATTTTGAAAATTGTCAGTTTGGAGGAATCCCCAGAGAAAAGTTTTGTAGTGAGGGTCCCTCCTCTCCTGAGATATGCGTCCCCCAGGAAGACACCCTCCCTGATCACTTGCTGTAATTGCTCGTCCTTCTGCACCTCTGCTGGGAGGCGTTTCGGAAAGTGGGGTTCTGTCTTGCCCTTCTCTTTCTCTCAGCCTGAATTTTGCCACACCTGGAGATTAACTCGAATGATTCTTCTTTTTTTTTTCTTTTTTTTAATGAAAAGGGAAGATTAAGGAGTGGGTTTGAAATGCGTACACTCCTCCACCCTCTGAACCTCCCACGTACCTCCCTCCCCCGGCAGCCTTAGGCCCAGAGGGGTGGAAACCTGGGAAGTCAACAGGAACACACGTGCAGCAGGAACGGCGGAGCGCATGAGTGAGGGAGAGATTTTTATGAGTGAAATTTGCTCACAACCTCCTTTAATAATGTTATTCATCTTTCTGTCAAAGTCGTCACATTAATGTAGCAGGGAGAGATTTAGAGGAGATGAATTAAGACTTAAATACACAAAATGACTTGGGGAATATTTAAATACAATACATTTTATTTTGGTGCGGCATCCTTCCTGGGGTGTGTGTAGCAGGCTCACGCAGCCTGGGAATCAAGTCCCTCCCTCCCTCCTCCGCTTCATTCATTCAGTGCTTGCTGTGTACCTAGTATGTGTGAGTCAACAGTCTCAACAGAGCATGTAACGACAGCCTGGGGGTCGGGACACTTGGTGGCCTGCATCGGCTTAGACAGGCTATGTTTCCTTTGGGGACCTCAGTTTCTTCATTGGGAGGAGGTAAATTTTGCTCCAAATTTCAAAGGATGCAGAGACTCCTCCGGGACAGTTGCAGAGGAGCAAGGCAAGCCCAGGATGCAGAGTTCTGGACCGTCTCCACCCCTTCCTAACAGTTCTCTGCTATCTACCTTTGCATATTGGCAGCTGTATGCTATTTCCGGGACAGTTGCAGAGGAGCAAGGCAAGCCCAGGATGCAGAGTTCTGGACCGTCTCCACCCGTTCCTAACAGTTCTCTGCTATCTACCTTTGCATATTGGCAGCTGTATGCTATTCCATTTAAAATAAAGGCACTTTGGCTTTAGAAAAAGAAGAGTTTATTCCATCCTTCCTTTCTTCCTTCTTTCCTCCCATCCATGACTATTTAATCAGCCCCTTCACTTGGCTAAGCACTATGTTAAGCCTTCAGAACATGTCAATGAGCAGGTCTGACATGGCTCCTGTCCTCCTATTGGAAAGTCCAGCTTTCATGTTCCCTGGTGGTATGACTTAGAATAAAGGGTGTCTAGCTGGGGTTAAGCGGGGAAAGCTTCCTGGAGGAGGTGGGCTTTGAAGGCCATCTGCTTCTCCACTTGCCATGCATACTGGGCTTCTGGGAACACAGTGCTAGTTTTTCCCCATGGTAATGGGGAGACTTGGCTCTGGCTGCAGAGAGGGTAAACTGAAGAGATCAGACTAGAAGCCAAAATCAGAGGCAAGAAGGACAGCCCGGACCTGGGGCATCCACTCAGTACTTCTCACCACTGCCTGACTGGGCCTGAGCCAAGAGCTGGAGGCCAAGGAGGCTGGGATCCTCGTAGTCCCTCATCCTGTCCCCCAGGGCCCCTGCTACCTCCATCCTCACTCTGCTCTCCCATCTCTTCCTTCCTCTGTTCAGAGTGTCTGGAGAAGGGGAAAGGGCCACCTTCTTGGATTGGAGCCGTTCCCACCCTGCAGGCCTCCTCTGCGTCTCTGAGCCACTCTCTCAGACTATAGTCAAAGCATCTCCACCCCCATCCTCCAGACCTCCTAGAGATCGTCACTCCCAGTGGCAGGGCCAGAGGCCCACCTCAGCCTGACTCAGGTGGGTGACTTCGGCAGGCTCTGAATTACGTCCTACGGGGACCCAAGAGGAAGCGGATCAGTGGGGTTCCAAGGACGCTCTGGTCAGTTGTTTTGCTCACCTTTTAAATCCAGGTTTCTCAATCGTGCTCTCTCTGTGTGGGTTTTAGGTTCAAGAAGAGAGACATGTTAAGGTTACTGAGATGGTTGCAAGAACACAGGAATGCAACCTTATGAAAACAGTCCTGGGAGTCCCTCAGGAGCCAACCCAGCTTTGGTGACAGGGTCCCCAAATCAAGCCCCCAGAGCAGGCATGGCCTCTAACCCAGGGTCCCTCCACTATGGAGGCTGAGCAGCTCCTGGTGTTTTCTTCTCAGCCTCCCACCACCACCAACAAACTCCCCAGCTGGCTCTCTGTACCTCTTCCACTCACACTTCTGAGGGAAATTCTGACCAGGCTGGCTAGTCACCATCCGGTCTGGCCACTGCTCACTGGGAAGGTTGAAAAGGCTGACCACCACACAAGCTGCTAGTAGGTTAGAGGCTACCTGCCCTGGGGCCAAGGCCCACTCCTAGTGCATTAGCTGTGGTGAGTAGATGAGTCGGGTAGCCCTGGGCAGGGAGACACGTGCATGAGAAACTCTCAGAAAGGGACTGTGCTACTGGGTGTGGCAGAGCTGAGGCTCCCCAGAAGGGGGCAGCATAGCAGGCAGCCACCCGCCCTACTCCCCAGGACACTCAGGGAACAAGAAGGCGGGCGAAGGCAGGGATCAGGATCCAAGGACCAAGTCTTTCATAATTTGAGCAGCTCAGAAACCAGTTCTATGCGTGATTCCCTGCTTGACCTCAGAGCATCTTACATAGGGGAAGATCCAGAACTCCCAAAGAGAGTACCCCTTTTCTGTGGGGCATCTCAGTCTGCAGCAGAGGGCCAGAGTGCAGACTTCAGAGTAATGAAGCTTAGGAGGTGGGTGTACTCAGAATCTAGTGCTAGGGGAAAGAGTGGCCTCCCAGGCCAGAAAAATCAAGGACAGTGGACCAGTGTCCAACAGCAGACGCATACATGTCTGCAGGCCCTCAGCCCTCAGTTCTCTCTAGGAGAACTTCCAGGCCATGTTCTCCAATTCAGAAAGCTTTCTGGAAGAGCAAGTTGGCCCACATTGAGTGAGGAGATCTGGCTGTTACAAAGTCCATTCCCAAACCCTGCCATCCACAGGACCTGAAGCCAGACGCTAGGGGCATGCGCTGACCCCTCACAGGCAGACGTTGCTTTCATCCATGGCTGTGTGTTGGAGTCACTTTCCTTAGTGGAGGACGTGGGAGTGTGCTGAGCCATCCACACTCTCTTGCTGGGACCCCTGCCTCTTTAAGATGTGT
>NW_007733811.1:124810-126445 GCF_000696425.1 Galeopterus variegatus
GTGGGAGTGTGCTGAGCCATCCACACTCTCTTGCTGGGACCCCTGCCTCTTTAAGATGTGTTTATAATTCAGCTGGCTGGGGAGAAATAGTGGGTCCCACAAGCACTGCTTCCTGAGAGCTGAAATCATACTAGAGCCAAATATAGGCAAACCGGCAACTACTGCTTTTACTCCCTATATGAAGCCAAGGTAAATCTAGTTCAGTCAACTGACAGTGCAAGGAACTGCCACCAGGCTTCCCAGGACATCAAGGGGGCATTTCTTTCTAGAGGTAAGAGAAGCATGAGATGACTCCACAAAACTCTACCTGGCCTGGGCCCCACTGATTTCTACCAGAGAGGGGCTGGAGGCATCGTGGGACCAAGATAGGGTACATCTGACTTCATGCAATAGAACCAGCACAACTTCAGTAGGTTGAGGGTGTGCCTCTAACACCCAGGCCTTGCTGATATTTGTATTGTTTGTATTGATAGGTTCTTCTCCCCCTGCCCCACCCCCACCCTTTTAGGCTCGTGGAGAGAATCTTTCAAACCTCCAAAACAAAGATGGGGATATAAGAACTAGCACACCTGTTCTTGAAACGGCTCACCTCTATACTGCCAGGTACGTTGCCTCTGCCTATCTGTACCCCAGCAGTAGGGTGAGTCCAACATGATTGCTCCTGGAATTATTGAGCTCTGACAGATGGCAGTCAGCAGCCTGGTGACAGGGTGAATTCAAGTGGCTCTTGGAGGCCTTCTCAAGCAGCAGACAGGCAATTTATATGAAAGCATTTTGTAAAATATTTGTTGACACTGAAGCTATTGTTCTATTATCATTGTTGTTGTTGTTGTTGTTAATAATATGACACCCTTGCTACTCTCAGAGAATTGACAGTAGGAACGTACTTCAAAGATTACAGTCCCCTTGGAGACTGGCTCTCTTCCAGAGGTATCTATTTTTAATTCTACTAACACTTTTCTTCAGAGAGGACACAGAGGTTCCACCCAAAAAGGTGGATTACCTACCTAGAGTTCAGAATCTCCTAGCCTGTTGGACTGTTTGTCCTAAGAATATAATATAAATAAGTTTGCATCTGTGAATAAAGTATAAATTATAATATAAATGTATAAGTATAAGGGTCTTATCTTCCATCCCACCTTCCTACAATCAGCCCATGAACCCATGCTCCTGGTTCTTTGGCAAATGAGACCCTAGATGCTAACCTGACACAGAACGCCTTGGGTGCATGTAGCTTGGCATAGAGATGAGAGCCTGAAGAAACCTGGGTGAAAATCTGGATCTGTCCCTTAGCAGCTTTGTGCCTTCAGCAAACCCTCTGGAGTCTTGATTTCTTCAAAAGGTACATAACAATTGTTATGATCTGAATGCTTGATCTGAATCTAATCCCTCCAAAATTCATATGTTGAAATCCTAACCCCTAAGGTATTAGGAGATGGAGACTTTAGCCCTCCTGATTAGAATTAGTGCCCTTATAAAAGAAACCTCAGAGAGCGAGCCAGCCTCCAGAACTGTGAGAGATAAATCTCTGTTGTTTATAAGCTACCCAGTCTATGGTATTTTGTCATAGCAGCCTGAATGGACTAAGACATCAATAATAAATACTATTAAAGTATTTTGGGGAGGACCAAATGA
>NW_007733811.1:127816-149919 GCF_000696425.1 Galeopterus variegatus
CTGAATGGACTAAGACATCAATAATAAATACTATTAAAGTATTTTGGGGAGGACCAAATGAAGTAATGGGTATATACTTTCAGGACCCAGGGTGCAGTGAGGGTTTAATTAATATCCACTGAATCAGAATTGAAAAAGAACTGTCCACAAAATGTAGGTAGGATTCCAGGGCAGGGCCGGTGGGAATGTGTTCTCAACAGGTTGATGGCAGAGAATGCACAGCTCTATGGTATGTTTGGATCTAGCCAACCACTAATGAAGGGAAACCCAGCTAGAAGCCCAGCTGCAGGACTTGTCAAATCCTAATATGTGGATTCTGTAAAAATCAACAACATTCTTCCATGGGTTCATTAAAGCAAACAACCCCTCTTATTTATCAATGCTATTCACCCCAAGTGAAGATGACAACAATCAATTAAATAAACAAATCAAGTTTAAAAAAGCTTAACTCAAGGCAGACGTGATTAATTTCCTCATCATTGATTGACATTAACTATATTAGCCAGCTTTGCTATGGTAACAAACAACTCCTAAAATCTTAGCGGCGTGTAACCACAGCATTTATTTCTTGTTCACAGAGCATGTTGGCAGCTACAGATATGCTCCATGAGTCTTTTCATTTGGGGACTTAGGCTGAAAGGGCAGCCCCTAATTTGGGACCTACTGTTCTGACAATAGAAGGAACTGAGCAAGAGAACTGGCTGAACATGCCATACTTCTCGTGGCTTCTGAATTGCCTTGTGTTCCATTGGTCCAGGTGAATCACACGGGCAAGCCGGACATGGGGGGGCATGGCACAGGCACAGGGGGTGGGGTTCTAGAATATACTCCATTTTGTGAAGGCCACCACAAGTCATAGGGAAACAGCAAGGGTACCTAATGCTTTTATGGGGAAGGAGTGGATATCCAGAACAACAATACAATCTACCACAGTGGACTCTGGCCCCTCCTTCTCACTCCACGCACCCACGTGGATTACCACAGCATTCTCATTTAGCAGACAGTCTATGTTCTATTGTCTTCATGCATCCAGTGCCTTCCGGGGGGATGATGTGCAGTTTGGGCCGTATCTCTGGGGGTCTTCTGTGCAGTTGGGAGCCCCACCATCTAGACAGTCTACAGACTCCCTCCTTTCGTGTTTCCTGCTGGCTCCCTTGTGTCTGTCCTATCCAGGAGGACTTCTCTGCTCCCAGATTGGGCTCACTGAGGTGACCTTCCCCATGACTGAGCAGCAGACAGACAACTTCGATGACTTCATCCGATCCAATGCCAAAGCTGGACCCTCTTCCATCCTCAGGCACCCATAGGCTCCCGGGCAGAGCCATCAGCTCCACTTCAGTCATCCCTCCAGATTGGTGCCTGAAAAACAGAATTTCTGCTTCAGGTAATGCAGCTGCTCCTCTCTGAATAATGCATGCCGTGCACCACACCGGACCAAGGACAAGCAGTTGAGAAATTGGGGAGCTTTCACTTGATTTCATTATTTTGCTTTTAGACCCAAGCATTTGCTGCTGTCAGGCATTTCAAAGAGGACAAGACAACAAGGTGTTCTGAGACAAGCAGGGAAGGTCAGTCATCCTTGAGGGCTAACGGACTGCAGTGGAGAAGCCAGGGCAGGGACAAGGGCCTACAGGGGGCACCTCGGCTACGTGTGCTCTGTGGGGTCTATGTAGACTTGAAATCCTGAATAAGCAGACTTGCTGGGGAAAGCTCACATGGAGGCTGGGGACTAACACCTCCATCCACATCCGTTACTAACAGAGAAGAGCAGGATGCGTGGAGAGCTGCGACACGGTAATTAGGAATCGCCCTCAGAGTTCAACATAAAGAATCATTGTCAGTAGAACAAGCAGACCTTGAGGAGGGAAATTTGACTCCAGTAGACAGAGTTCAAGCCAATGGATTAGCCCAAACAGCATCAGATCCCGCCCCCCACCCAGGTTGCTCCTACCTGGTTTGGGCTTCCCATAGGACCTGCCTATGAGGTCCCAACAGGTATCACAGTTGACTCTGCTTCAGGGACAGGCTTAAGCACACCCATACCCCATGCCACTGTTCACACCTGCTGCACTCTAACCAGGTTGGTTCTTCCCTTGCTCCTGCAGAGCACATGCTCATTCTCACCTCCACGCCTCTGCCCCCGTCTGCACCCCCACCTGCAATCTGCTCACTACTCCTCTCGGCCTCCCCAGACATTTGGCATCCTTTAAGGATGAGCACGTGTCCTACTGCTATCTGAACACTTAAGCCCACATTGCTCTTTTTCTCTTCATTCCATTGATGTCCATTTTGTATTATTACTAATAAAAATAATAATACATGATTTCAAAGCATTTTGTCACAGGTCTTCAAATTACACTGCTCAGAGCTATAGGGTACTCATGGGTACCTTTGGGGACAAGGAAAGACTGAGTAGGTGGGTGAGCCTATGCCCCCACCTTCTCCAACTACTGCATCTCAGCCCTGATCTGTGTTTTATCTTAGAGTTTCACATACGATTTTTCTTTTGACAAAGATTGTGCTGTTGATTTGGAAGCCACTGCATTTTTTATTTCATCCTCACAAGAAGCTTGTGGAGCATGTAGGACTGGGTATTATCACCCACATTTTGCAGCTAATGACCCTGAGGCTCAGAGACTACCTGTCTCACCAAGGGCACACAGCTAAAGGAAGAGGGAGAAACCCAGCTTCTGTCTTCTGAGTCTAAATCTAGTGTGTTTACAACCACATATGGGAGTGGCTTATCTCTGTCTTAATTGTTAATGTTTCTCAGAAGCAGAAACTGCCTTTTTATGATTTTTTTTATCCTGTTTATTTGCTACCCAGAGCATGCTTGTGGGCACACAGTAGGTGTTTATTACTTACCCAACCCTGATTGCAAGTTCACCCTTGGCTTTGCTGGATATGCAAGGCCTGCCCTCACCTTACACTATTCTCAGGCAGCACATGCCCCTGAGCTGAGTAATTTACAAGGCTGGACTAGGTACCTGGACATTTTATGTAACCAAAAGGATACTTTCTCACTCCCTTTCTCTTGCTGTTGACATGGTTACAAAATCTTATGATTAGCTCAGAGGATGGGGTAATAGGACTCGACATTCACATTGTCACTGTTTTAAAGAGCTGCAGTTACCTCCTGGAGAATAATCTCCATATGGAAGCGATAGCGCTGCTGCTGCTGCTGCTTCTGACAGTCTCTGTTCTCTGCCTCCCTCATCTTCCTTCCTCAGTTCTGGGTATGAGGGGTTCCCACCAGGAGGAGAGATCAGGGTGTCCTTCTGGCCCATCCTGGCCACACTGTGGGGATACCACCCATCCCTGCCCTCCTGAGCCCAGGAGGAGGCACACAGGGGACCATCTTCAGGAAGGGGAGGGAGCAGAAGCAGTGGGCTGACTCTCGAGGAGAAAAAAAGAGATAAATGGAGGTAAAATTGTTTTCAAATTGAATGTTTTTCACTATTTTCAGTGTGATGTCTGCAGTGCTCCAAGATGAATCCCTCCCGGGGGCTTCAGAAAAACTGTAAATAGAATGAATTGCTTTTAGGGGCATATACTAGTAGTTCACTGCTCAAGAAAATATATGCTAATGCATGTAGACTATCATTACTGGGGAGACCTATGTACCGACTCTTTTACGTCTATGAAGAGTGAGTTTCTGATTGCTAGCATTTTGCCAAAGTCTTTGTCATGCGTGGGCTGAATATCTAGCAGGAAGAGGCAGATTCAGCCACCACTGCATGCTGTGTCTCTCCTAGGTCAGGGTCGGAGAGGGGTCTTGGTTTGCCCAAGAAGTTTCTTATGAAACCAAACAGGGAAAGCACCACTTTGTCTAAGAACCCGAATACAAGCCAAACCAGAACAGTCTCACCTGCAATTCCGGGATTTCAGAGGCTTGAGGCCCCCTCCAGGGAGTGGCCATTCGGTCCAGCAGTATGTGGTACTAAGTCCAGCCAGAGGGTGGCAGCACCTTCCACATGCCCCCAGAGACTTCTCTCCCGACCATTCCAGGGAGTTTGGGGGGATTGCTTTGCCCAGCCAGCCCCTTCTGTGTTTTCTTCTGCCATGGCAAAGTAGGTTAAACAGAGCTCGGCTTTGCGAGGAACACAGCCAACAAATGAGATATCAAACGCAGCTTCCCATGTAAGAGATCGGACTCTGGCGGGCACACGCACGGGCGCTCTGCTGGAGCTCCTTGGCTCTGCAGCCAGCTTCATTTAGGATTCATACTTTTGCGCACTCCCGCACATAACAGCTGCCAAAGGAATTTCATTCTATCATCTGAGTTCAAACGCAACAAATGAAAAAACGTGGACGTTAAAAAGGAGTGGAAAATCTGAGCGTCTGAGTGATGGGTGTTTGACAGCCCCCCTTTATGTTCCTGCAGAGAAGCCTGACCCTGGCTTCAAGTTCACCTGTAGCCTGATGGATGAATGAAGCCTATACGGGCTGTCGTGGGGCCTTGATCAATGACATTTTTTAAATGCTGAATTGGGTGCTTGTTGAGGTGGGCATCACCTTAGATACGTATTGGTCCTGAAGTCCTTCCTTCCAGGTGTCTGAGGAGCTGCAATTTTTTGAGCTCCAACTTGGACCTCAGGTAGCAAACTCAAATGTCTTTGGGGAACATTTGAGCAAACTCAAATGTTTAGGGGCCAGCATATGAAGCTGGCCCAGTGATAACTACAGCATAGCTGCTCAGCCTGCCTAAAGGAGGGAGCAGTTACTCAGTTCCAGCTGGTTATTGACAAGTGGCAATTGTTGTCAAATCTCCTAAATTATCAAAAGAAACCAGAAATCCAAGTGTTCTTAAAGTATGGAGTCTCCTGATTTTCAAGTGATGAGTGCTAATTAAAAAAATTAAGTACTGTGCAGGTCAAACCAAACAATTTCAACAGGTTACACCTTGTATTAATTCTACCCTAAACATCCAAGTCTATCAAAGGCTTACCTTCTCTGATTGTTTGAAACATTTATGCTCTGTGCCCCATAATTTGCTAGGTTCGATTTTTCTGTCTTGTTCTCTAGCTTTGCATTGTAGCTCAGCAAGACTATATGCATTTCAAAGGCAGGGGTATGTCTTTATTTATTTATTTTTTTCCCCAATAGTTCCCAGCTGACAGTAAATGCTCACCACTTTTTAGTGAGTTGTAACCTAACTTACCCCATTCCACCAAGGATTTGAAGAATCGTACATAAATGTCAAAGGCAGGGGTATGTCTTTATTTATTTATTTTTTTCCCCAATAGTTCCCAGCTGACAGTAGATGCTCACCACTTTTTAGTGAGTTGTAACCTAACTTACCCCATTCCACCAAGGATTTGAAGAATCGTACATAAATGCAAGATCATGCTTTCCTGAATGAAATAAAGCCTTGGCTCATAGGTCTTTAACTTGGCTGCTGCTCCTCAGCTCCTCTTCAAAGTCTTGGAATTTTCTGAGACACATGCAGCTGACTTCCATGGACTTCTCTGCTCAGTTCAGAGGTTTTGTTGTCTACCCAAGATCCATATCCAACAACTCCAAATCCATCCCTATCCCACTGCTAATTCTCTAATTTGGGGTATTTAGAGGCACTTCTGCCTTGTGAAATGGCCTAGTACTCTGGTCCAGGAGCACCAGGAAAAAAGTCAGAGAAACAGGGAAGAAAATCCATCTGGGGCTGTTGTGCTAACCAAGACAAAGATGACCATTTCCACTTCCTCAGCTGGGAGCAGCTCTGCTTGCCTTTAGTGGATGGCACAGCCCTATGGTGAGCACTACGGCCATGGCAGCAGGGCATCCAGCACCTTCCATCCAGAGATGATGAGAGCAAGAGACTCCTTGGCTGTATCTCCAGAAGACTCTCTCAGACTCATCAAGCCTCATGGCCTCTCTTGCTTTTGAGGCAAGTCATAAATATGCATCTTTCTTCTCATCCTGCATGTCAATGCCCAGAGATGTACTGGATCTAATTGATTTGAGTTGGATCAGCCAGGTCCTGTGTCCAAGCTGCTTTGCCTGAGTGCAGCATACTAGGAAGAAAGAATGACTCTTGACACCAGGATTATATCACTGTCAAAGGCATCGATAATCTATTAAAGTTGTGGGATAACGTAGCACTAGTTATCAGCTGAGTGAACCCATCATCAGGAGAAGGCAAGTAAGGTTTTGATTTCACTTTCTGGATGAACCCTATCTCTCCATCCCACAACAGTTTGCTGTTCCCTAGGTTTGGCCTCATGCATAATTTAGTGATCCGCATGGCAAGAAAACATTTAGAAAACTTCTCTTGCCTTCTCCAGGAGGCTGGGGCAAAGGTGGCTTACAGCTATTCATCCATGCAAGGAAAGCTATCTCTGCTGCAGCCCGATGGAGCAGACGGGGGCCGTGGCCTCTCTCATTCCCATTTGGTGACTTGCCTAAGGGTGACATAATGAATTGCTTTGACCCAGTCAGAAAAGAAAAATACAGGTTGGAAGAGATAAATTGATGCCACCCCAGTCTTTCCAGCAGTCCTGGTGTTGTCGAATTTCTGCCTTAGAGGTTTTGCTTTCTCAGAAGGAAACAGTGATGCTTTCACATTGTTGATGAAGGTGAAGAGAAGGAGTTCTCTGGGGTATTTGGGGGAAACTTAAATGAATTGAGTGGTCCCTAGTTTTACCCATTTATTCATCCTAAAAATGTAATGAGCATCTACTATGCTCTGGGCACTGTGCTAGGTCCTGGGAGTGCAACGAAATATATAAACTATTGCACTCTGCGTTTCTGATGCCTGAGCTGGGGCAGTTATTTGTTCTTTTTATTCATTCTTCAGACAGGCACTTCTGAAACACCAGCTGTGTGCCTGGTCTGGTGCTAGATACTGGAAATATAGCCATGAGCAAGACAAGGCTAGGTTTTGCCAGCACCAAACACACACACGCACAAGGTAGCTACAAACTGAAATAAGTCCTCTAAAGAGAAGAGTGGTGTTATAATAGAAAGTGAATGAGGTGGAGGGTAACTTCAGATAAAAATATCTCTCAGAAGGGCCAAGCCCGTGGCGCACTTGGGAGAGTGCGGCGCTGGGAGCGCAGCAGTGCTCCCGCTGTATGAGGTGGAGGGTAACTTCAGATAAAAATATCTCTCAGAAGGGCCAAGCCCGTGGCGCACTCGGGAGAGTGCGGCACTGGGAGCGCAGCAGTGCTCCCGCTGCGGGTTCGGATCCTATATAGGGATGACCGGTGCGCTCACTGGCTGAGCGCCATGCGGCCAGTCTCAAAAAAAAAAAAAAAATCTCTCAGAAGAGGTGATATTTGAGCTGAAATTATGGATTAGAAGAAGCCAGTCATGCAAAGAGATAAAGAGGAATACTGTTGGCAACAATGGTGTGCTGGTAAATGTTTTACAGCCAGTTCTCTTGGTGGGGGGAAAGAAAGCCCTGATTTGTAGTGTTTGCCAGTTGCCATGGTGTAAATACTCCCATACTGCCAATTTAAAGCTGCCAACATGAGATCACTGAACGCAGACTTGGGAAGAGATGCGTATAATGGATGCTCACTAGCCTATGCGAGCTGCCTCCAGCATGTCACTGTTTGGCAGTTACCTGGGGCATACTAAGAGGCAAATAGAGAATGGGTCCTGGCCAGTGCTAAAGGGTCAGACAACCCGGCCACAGGTTGAGGATAAGGGGTGACCACATTCAGACACAAACATACATAATATATGGATAATACATTCCACCATTCAATGCAAAAGGCACCATATTTGATTCTTCTTGATTCCATCTTAAAACTGGATACTTTGATACCATCCATCTAGATAGTTATTACTTAATAAGTGCAATTTAATATGTGTGTGTATATGTATGGGTATATAGATGGATACAGCATTGAGGGAACAAAAATGAGAAATAGGCAGTTCCTGCTCTCATGGCACTGACAATCTGATAAAGAAAAGGGAAGAAAAAACTAACATTTATTAAACATCTACTACTAACACAAATTAGAGAGACAGGAGAGGAAAATTGTGTGTATTTCCTGTGATAGAAAGAATGAATTTTTATAGTTTGATGTGACTTAGAAGTTTCAAGAAGGACAGAATGGACCAGATGGGTGATTTCCTTTGGTTCAAGCCAGGAAAAAGGTGTCTTATAAGACTCGGTCTTATTACTCTTTTGATAGTCACCTTCTTTACCTGGCAAGGAGGCTTTGGGAGAGACCCAGGAGGTCAGGTTATAGAGTCTGGCCATTAAAATCTTCAAAAACCAGGAGTCTAGAACCCAGAAAGATGGATAATACCAGGAAGTTGTCAATCCATAGAATGCCTTAACATTATCCAGAGGCCTATGGGAGTGGGTATTACCACCTCCTACTAGTCATGCAGATGCTGTAATTTACAACATGAAATTTACATAAAAGGAATTGTTCTCTCTGATTGGCCTTGGGGAGAGATGATCCCTGATAATAAGTGCATGTCTTTTCAGGGTCAACTAATAATCTTTCAGCATCTGGCCTTTTCCAAGCACTTTGTCAGAGACTGTACAAAGGTATTGATTTACCTTGTGATAACAGTAAAGAGTTTAAGATCCTAACTGGAAAACTGGAGGAGAAATCCAGCAGAGCTGCAAACCTGGGACCTACGCTTGGGAGAGAGGTCTGAGCTGGTTATGCACCCAGAAGCAATAGTAAGACCCCTGGGAGGGAGATTATTCCCTCCTTCTAAGTGAAGGAGTAATAGCAGAAAAGGGAAGAGAACTTATAGGAATGTTGATGATGGGACAGAAAGAGGATCCAGAGGGAGAACTGGAAAAGAGATGTTAATTTCTTAAAAGAAGAGAAAACCATGGAAATAAAGAGTTTCATAAAGAAGGACATAACTGGCAGGTTCAAATGTGGCCAAGAAGTTATGAGACTGAGAACTGAGGAAAAGCCTCTCAAGCAGGTGACCAAAGATGCCACTAGTCCTCTTTGTGACAGCAGTTTCAGTCTGGGGGGAGACAATGTCGTCCTCATCCAATAGCTCATCTGAAGCTCATAACCAAGGTGATAAACATAGTGAGGTTCAGGTTGTAAATAGCCAGTCCAGAAACTGAACCCAAGTCTTCTGACTCCAAATCTCATCCTCTCTCTGTTACGTTACACAGTATCTCACAGGAGAGCTTCTTGGGGCCAATGTTGGACTGTAAGAAAGGAGAGAGGTGCAAAGTCATGGTCAAGGTCAGGGCAGCAAGAGCAGCGCACCTGCTTTAAAAGCCTGGGTGGTGAAGAGAGGCTGAGCAGTAATTTTAGGGACTTTTTTGTTCCAGGATAAAAATAATTGTAAATGTTTGGGGTGAGTAAAAAAAAAGTTTGGGTATCAAGAGAGAAGGAGAAAGTCCCAGAAAAGGGAGAGGGGAAATAGGATCTAGAACACATGGGGGGCACATCGTGGCGAGAGAGGGCCTTTGAGAGTGAAAAGGCAGAAGGAATTCTGAGCTGGAAAAGGGAGACCTTGTGGAAGACCCCATCGTGGGGTGAGGACCCAGTGAGGTCATCTTCCGAGGCTAGGGGGCAGCTGTAGAGTTGAGAGATTGAGAAGAGAAGAGGAAGGGAGGGAAAGCTGCTGCGGGGTGTTTTCTTGAAGGCCTCCTGACACCCTCTCATATCCCATTCATGTTCCCTGGAGTGAGGGAGCACCCAGACTTCTTAACACAGAGGGGCCACTTTTTGGCCCTGGCTGTTCTTCTCCGGGGTAACTGTGGTGTAACGTGAGCAGCCCTGGGCTTGGACGCCCACCACTCAGAGCACAGTCTGGCTCCGGAAGCTCTCCTCGGCTTTATGTCAGGAGCTCCGATGGCTGGGCATCCTACCTACAAGTTGCACAGTTGTCTCAGACCCACTAGGACCAAAACCACCATAAAACAGCAGAAACCTATGTGTTGGAAAGATTACCTGGTTAATTCTCGAATTTCCTTTATAACAACCGCACCAAGTGCCCAGTTTGATCATTTCCTGTGACAAGGAACTCACTACTTCTTTAAGCAGCTTGTTCCATTTTTAGGCATGTCTAATGGATAAGAAATTCTTCTTTACATTTGTCTTAGATGTGACCTCTGGGCAACTCAGAATACAGAAATAAATTGGCTAATTTCTGTTCCCCTGGGAATGGTTGTCAAAGATTTGAAGAGAGCCGTCATGTGTCCCTACATTTTCTATGCTTCAGGGCAAGCAAGCTAATTCTTATTATTATTTCTGGGCTTCTTGCTATCACATTCCTTCTCCCCTGGACAGGTCCCAGAATGCCAGTTGTGGTAGGTGTGCCTCTGCTGAGCCCACCTGCTGACCCTTTACCTTTCTCCTGAGCTTCTTGTCCTCTGCACCAGAGTCTCTCTTCCTCGGGTTTCTCTTCTCTCAGTCCATCCTGAGCACTGCTGTCAGACTAACCATCCTAAACATGTCTTTTTACAGGTCACTTCCTCTGTCAGAAAAACTCCAGTGGTACTCCTGTGAGAGAAGTGGTTTCTATGAGATGAAGCCCAAATCTGGCATAAATATCCTCCAAAATGAGGCATTTCAGTATTTCTCCAAGCTCTTCTCTGTTCTGAGTATCCCCCTCCAACCAGGCTTACTCACCTATCCTCTCTTTTGTTCACCTATGGACTCATTAAAGCAGCAATTACTGAGTGTCTACTGTATGCCAAGCACTATCAGAGGTTATGGGAATATGAAGACGACAGAGACATGGTCCTGCACAAGAAGGGGTTCACAGTATGAGGAGGAAAAAAATCTATGTAAGTACATAGACAATTCAGGTTATTAAATACTGCCAAAAACAATTGTTAAATATCACATCAATAACATGCAGTGGTAATAGAAGTGACCCACTCTGCTTGGAGTGGACAGGAAAAGGCTCACAGAATGTAATGTGTAAGTTAAGACTTGAAGGATAAGTGGAAGTGTGTATGGCTAATAAGGGAAGACAAAAACATCATAAGCAGAAGAAACCATATCTGAAAGACCACGTTCTAGAAAATTCAAATTGTCTAACATTTCAATATGGGAAAAAGCAGTGGTGAGCTGGGAACTTTTTAACAACCAGCTCCTTGGGGTGTAGGGGGGACCCTGATTTTTAGCATTTGCCTATTTCTGTGTTGTAAACATCCCCATCATGGCTAATTTCAAAGTACCAATGTGAAATTCCTGAACTCAGAGCAAGAAAAATAAAAGTGCTAAATTGACTCTAACAAACCAGCAGGAAGCAGATAAGGCCATTATTAGGAGAGAATTTTATATGCTAAGAAATTGGGATTTTTGTCCTGTGGGGTTATGGGGAGCCTCTGAAGGACTTTAAACTAGACAATGACGTGACCAGCTTTGCAGTAAGAATACAAGTGAAATTGTGTGTGTGTGTGTGTGTGCGCACACGTGTTTGTGTGTGATGTGGGTGGGGATGGGGTTGGAGAAGTGAGTGACCAAAATTGGGAGACTAGTTAGGACACTGGTTCTCAATCCTAGCCAACATACCGCATGTTGGAATTACCTGTGGAATAAAAAAGATAAATAGTGCTGAGACCTCAGTCCTGAGATTTTGATTAAATCTGACCAGGCAGGGCCTAGGCTTGACTAGGTCTTTTTTTTTTTTTTTTTTTTTTTTTTTGTGACCGGTAAGGGGATTGAACCATTGGCTTGGTGTCGTCCACACCGCACTCAGCCAGTGAGCACACCAGCCATCCCTATATAGGATCCGAACCCGTGGCCTCGGTGCTCCCAGCTCCGCACTCTCCCGACTGAGCCACGGGTCGACCCTTCAGTAGGTCTTAAATGCTTCTCAGGTGATATTAACATACAGTGCTTAACTCAAAGCACTGAGTTAAGAGACCATTGCTCTGAAATAAGTTTTCTGTTTCTCCAATTTCATCTTTTGCCTTGGGAACATCTCCAGCTCCGCCTCCAAACACTCTTCCTTTGTCTCAGTCCATTTTGGGTGGTCGGCCTTCCCTTCAGACTCGCTTCTTCCTGGGTCCCTCTCCTGAAGTATTTTTGGGCCTTTTTTTTGCTTCTTGATCTGGCCACATTCAGGAGCCAAATAACCAGCACCTGTGGTTTCCTGCCTTGCTGTTAGGAGACAACCCTGACCACTCCCACTCCAAGACCTGGGTACCAAAACCCCAACACGGGATCCTGAGCCTTCTTGAAAGAAGGAACAAAAGGCACAGGTTGGAGAAGATGAATATCTGCGTGGGTACTGTGGCTGTGAAGATGGCAAGGAACTAATAAAAATACAATAACAATGAGTTATTTGGTGCTGACTGTGTGCTACTTTCTAGATGTGTTTCATGCATTTGTTTAAATCTTCCAACAAGTCTATGAAGTACATGTGATTAATATTATTCCTTTTTTACATATGAGAAGTCAAGGTCAACAGCTAGTAAGTGGCAAAGCCCACATTCAGACTCACGCAGTTTGTCTAATGCAGTTTGTCTTTCCTAATCACTACATTCTTCTTCCTCCTTCAAAACATACTTAGGTCTATTTAAAGGAAAAATTGATTATTTGCTGGATGTATATGGAGGGAGAAGGGGAAGCCAATCCAGTTCACTGGCATGGGCATTTGAGAGGACATGGGTTTCGCCTATCAAAAAAGAGCACGTAGAAGGAAAAGACATTCTGTAGGGTAGGAGTTAGGACATGTTGAGTTTGCAGTGCTGTGGGAGATGATGGAATAGTTGTGTATAAGACCCAAAGCTCAGGAAAGGAAATCTGGGTTAGAAATACAGATTTTTGTAGTTGTCAAGACTGAGGTGGTAGTTAAGGGATGGCTGGCAGAACTCAGAAAAACCCTTACTTACATTGACTAGTTTATTATAAAGGATATTACAAAGGATACAGATGAAGAGCCAGATGAAGCGGTACATAGGGCAAGGAATGGGGGAAGGGGCGTGGAGCTTCCATGCCCTCTCCAGGCACACCGTGCTCCCAGCATCTCCATGCGTTCAGCAGCCTGAGAGCTGTCTGAACCCCATAGTTCAGGGACTTTTATGGAGGCTTCATGATGTAGACATGATCAATTATAACTCAGTCTTCAGTTCCTCTCCCCTTCCTGGAAGAAAGAAGGTGGGACTGAAAGTTTCAAGCTTCTAATCATGGCTTGGTCCTTCTGGTGAACAGCCTCCCTGAAGAAGTCCACAAGACACTTCTATTGCCCAGGAAATTCCAAGGGATTAGTTCTGTGTCAGGAACCGGGGTCAAAGACCAAATATTAGAACAAAAAAATGCACCTAGCACCCCTACAGGTCAGGAAATTACGAAGGTTTTAGGAGCTCTTTGCCAGGAACCAAGGGCAGAGACCAAATATATATTTTTTTATTATATCACAATATCACACCAAGGAAGTGGATTATTTCCTGAAGGAGAGAGATTGATCAGTAACATCAAATACTGCAGGGGATGCAGATAAATAAGGACAGAAAAGTAGTCCCCGAACTTGAACATAGGTCATTGGTGACTTGCCAGAGTACTTTTAGTGGTGTAGGAAAATAGTGAAACTAGTTAGCAGTGATTTATGGGGTATATGGGAAGTGAGGGATAATATACATATACACACACGTGCACACGCTCACAGAGCCTTCACTTCACACATATATATATATTACATATATGTTTTACATGTATACATTTTAGAAAAATTTAGAATTTTTAATACACACATATAGAAGTACTTTGAGAAGTTTGTAGAAAAATAGAATTGAAAGATAACACAAATATTTGCATGAACTTCTTGAAGTACCCTCATAAACTTGAATCTTGACTGTGAGAAACAAAACGGGGAGTTTCAAAGAGGCACACGGAGATGGGAAAGTACAGATGGTATTTTACAAAATGTTTTTGCTTGTTTGATAAATTGATTTTAAGGTGGGAAAGCCTTGAGAACATTTATAGATCAAAGGAAAGGAGGCAGAAAAGAGAATCAAGTTGATCCTGAGGAAATAACAGAAGAAAAAAAGGTACAAAGGAGATGGGCATGCTAAGCCTTGAACAGAAAGGTCATATGATGATAGAGATTACCAAGTCTCCCACTGTGGGTTTAGACATAGGTCAGTTCACCCACACCTCATAGCCTCCTTATTCTTTGTGAAGTAAAAAAGCAAGAGTTTCAGGATAGCATGATCAAGGAAGAGATTGGTTTGGAATATCTTCTAAGGAATATTGGGAGTGAATTATCCAAGAACCAAAGGAAAAGTTTGCTAAACAGAATTGAAAGTCCAGCTCATATTGGAAACTCCAGATTTCTAATGATGTCAATCTGCATGGTGGTACAATTTTCTCTAGCTCTGTTCAGCCAAACACGTTTAGGGCAAGGAGTGAAGATCACAGAAAGGATTTGGAAACAGTGCCATGTAAAAAAATGGGTGCCAAAGAGTTGAGGTTGCACGTGAGTAAATCAACTGTGGTTTTTATAGGGGATAAGAAAAGAATGAAATTGAAAGGTAGTTGGTAGATCAGAGGAAAATGGGGGGACTCAAGGGACTAGAGAATTCAGTGAAATTGAAGAACATTCCCAAGAACAATGGGAATTAGGCAGTAAAAGGGCTGGAACAATTGTTTGGACTGAGAAGGGGACACTGGATTTGAGATTTTCAGCCTAAGTGAAGAGCCAGATGATAGATGTGTAGGATAAGATAGGCAGGACGCAGCCATGTAAGAGTGAAGGCAATGTTTGGTGGGGTTGAGAAGGTCAAGGAACTTAGTGATTGTGTTGGATCTGCTCTCCAGTAATGCTGAAATATGCCACCAGGGTGGGAGGCAGGGGAAGACTGTAAGCGCCTGTGGAAATGTGGTTATATGTTAGGGCATCTCAGGGGTCTGTGTAGAATTGTAACCCTTTTCAGGCGTCTCCCAGCTCATCTCTTCTCCTTCATCCCCATGCCAGGGTTACACTCGCCTTCACTTGCTTCTTTAACTGAGATCATACGCATTCTATTGCTTGGGCTCGCTCTCAGCAAATCTGGCTGCAGAGTGGAACTCAGCCTTCCCAGTTCTCACGTCCCTGATGCTCCTGAAGACAAGCTCTTTTGATTCTGAGAGTTTCACTGCTGATCACTGTCAGGAACAAAAGTGGAAATGACATGTACCAAATGCAAGAAGATGCACTTTCTAGAATCTTACACCATTTTCTCCAGCATGGTCTCTGGGGTGTATGTTCTGACACCCTTCTGCAAGGCACAATGTAAGCTGCATGGAACTTGATCTCTTTGCGTTCCTGAGTGGGGCTCAGCAAGCTTATCCTCTCTCTGAAGACAGGCTAATGCCTTCTGCTTCATGTTATGAAGCATAAAAACAGAGAAATTTCCAAACTATAATACACATCTGTGTTTCCACAACTGAAACTAAACAGAAGTTAACATGTTGTCACATTTTCTTCATATCTCTATTTTTTAAAAGAGATGAAATATTTCAGATACAGGTAATGCCTCACCTGCAGTTTTCCCCCATCTCTTCACCCCATAAGTATCCACAAACTTGAAATTTGTGTAATTTCCATTCATGTTTTGTACTTTAACTATTTATGTATTTGTCTATAAATAATACATATCCTATTGCAACTAATTTTTTCCACTCCACTTCATTTTGAGATTTATCCATTTTGCTATATGTGGATCTAGTCCATTCATTGTAATTATTGCATAGTATTTCACTGCATGAATAAAACACAGTTTATTAGTCCCTCATGAAGGACAGTTTGTTTCCATTTTTTCATTATTACAAGCAGTGCTATGTCCTTGAACTTGTTTTCTTGTGTACATTTGCTAGACACAGTAATGTCTAGTGTGTCTACAGGATAGATACTAGAAAGAATATTGCCACATTTTATGCATGGTAAGGATATATTTAACTTTTTTAGAAACTGCAAAACTATTTTCCAAAGTGTTTGTACCATTTTACATTTATTTCAGCTGTGTATGAAATGAGAATTCCTATAGCTCCAAATCCTTACCAACACTTGATATTGTGTCTCTTTAATTAGTCACTCTAATCGGTGTAGTAAGGGTATCTCACAGTGGTTTTAACTTGCCTTTCCCTGATGACTAATGATGTTGAACATCTTTTCAGGTGATTGCTGGTCTTTTTGAACTGTCTGTTAAATTTTTTGCCAACTTTTTATTGTGTTATTGTCTTCTTATTAAGCTGGTATAAATTCTTTGTATTAAAATTCTTTGTAAAATACATGTATTGAGAGTATTTTCTTTTAGTCTGTGGCCTATGTTTTAATTTTCTTAATGGTATACTTTGAAAAGCAAGAGTTTTAAAATTTAAATTAGCAATTTTTAAGGGCTTTTATGTTTTATCCAAGAAATCATTAACTACCTCAAAGCCATGAAGATGTTCTCCTACACTATGATCTAGAAATTTCATAATTTTAGTTTCTATGTTTAGGCCTATGATCCATTTTGAGTTAATTTTTGTGTATGTCATGAGGCAAGGGTCTAGTTTTACTTTTTTCTGCATATATTGATGAACTGCATAATGATGTATTGGTCAATGACAGACTGTAAATACAATGGTGGTCTCATAAGATTATAATGGAGCTGAAAAATTTCTTTTCTATGTATAGGTATGTTTGGATACAAAAATACCTACCATTGTGTTAAAATTGCCTGCATTGTTCAGTACAGCTACTTGCTGAACAGGTTTGTAGCCTAGGAGCAATAGGCTGTACCATATAACCTAAGTATGTAGTAGGCTTTACTATAAAATTGCCTGCATTGTTCAGTACAGCTACTTGCTGAACAGGTTTGTAGCCTAGGAGCAATGGGCTGTACCATATAACCTAAGTATGTAGTAGGCTTTACTGCATAAGTCTGTATAAGTACACTCTATGATGTTTGCACAATGAAGAAATCACCTAACAACACATTTCTCAGAATGTATCCCCATTGTTCAAGTGATGAGTAACTGTATAACTGTATACTTAGTTATTCTAGCACCATTTGTTGAAAATACTTTTCTTTCTCCGTTGATTTACCTTTCATCTTTACTGAAAATCAATTTGCCATATATATTAAGGTCTGTTTCTAGACCTTCTGTTCTGTTACATTGACCCTATAAACCTATTGTTATATGAATACTTCTGTATTACTAGATCTTTATAATAAGTGTGGAAATCTGGTAATATAAATGTTTCACACACCTATTAATTTTCAAAAATATTTTGATTCTAGATTTATTGCACTTCATATATGTTTTAAAATCAGCTTGCCGGTCCGGCCCTGTGGCTCACTCGGGAGAGTGCAGCGCTGATAGTGCCAAGGCTGCAGGTTCGGATCTTATATAGGGACGGCTGGTGCACTCACTGGCTGAGCGTGGTGTGGACGACACCATGCTGAGGGTTGCAATCCCCTTACTGGTCAGGGAGAAAAAAATCAGCTTGCCAATTTCTACAAAAAGAAGCTGATAAGAGTTTGATGAGAATTGTTTGAATCTATAGGTTAACTTGGGGACAACTGACATATTAACAATATTGAGTCTTTTTGATCCATGAACATGGTATATTATGCCATTTAACATTTCTCTCAGCAATATTTTGTAGTTTTTAAGCTACTGGTCTTCCACATATTTTGTTAAATTTATCCTGACATAGTTTCATATTTTTATACTAGCATAATAATATAATTTCTTATTTTACTGTCAAATTAGTTATTGCTAACATTTAAAAATATGATTAATAATTGTATATTGCCCTTGTATCCTATAAACTTGCTAAACTCATTTATATTTTCTATAGCTTTTATTGCAGATTCTTTAGAATTTTCTATACACACTATAGTGTCAACTGCAAATAAAGATAGTATTTCTTCCTTTATTTTAATCTGTGTGCCTTTATTTATTTTAAAAATTTATTACTTTTTGTTGTTTTTTTAATTGAGGTGAAATTCATGTAACCTATAATTAAAAATTCTAAAACATACTACTAAGTGGCTTTAGTACTTTCACAATGTCATGTAACCACCACTTCTATCTAGTTTTAAAACATTTTCATAAACCCAGAGTATAATTCTCTACCCATTAAGCATTTCCCCAACCCTACCTCTCCTCCTCCATAGTCCCTGGTAACCACTGATCTGCCTTCCACAACTACAGATTTACAAGTTATAGATATTTCACATAAATGGAATCATACAATATGTAACCTTTTGTGTCTGGCTTCTTTCACTTACCATAATGTTTTTAAGCCTCATTCACCTTGCAGCATGTATCAGTACTTCATTCCTTTCTATGGCTGAATAATATTTGTTCTATGTATACATCATTATTTGTTTATCCATTCTTCTGTTGATAGATGCTTGGGTTGTTTTCACATTTTGGCTATTGTTAATATCATTGCTATCAATAATTGTGTACATTTGTTTGTTTGAGTTCATGTTTTCAGTTATTTGGAGTATATACCTACAAGTAGAAATCCTGAGTTATATGGTAACTCTATATTTAACTTTTTGAGGAACTGCCAAAGTGTTTTTCACAACAGCAGCATAATTTTACATTTCTACCAGCAGTGCACAAGTGTACCAATTCCTCCACATCCTTGCTAAAGCTTGTAATTTTCTATCTTTTTTACAATAGCCATTCTAGTGGGTGTGAAGTGGGACCTCATGGTGGTTTTGATTTGCATTTTTCTTGTAACTAATGACATTGAGCATCTTTTCTTTCCTTTTTTCTCTTTTTGTTTATATAAAAATTTTCAGCTTTATTGAGATATAATTAACAAACAAAATTGTCTATATTTAAAGTGTACAATGTGATGATTTAATATATGTATACATTGTGAAATGATTACCACAACCAAGTTAACACATCCATCACCTCACAGTTACCTTTTTTTAAAATTTCAAGTGCATAATACAGCATTATTAACTATAGTCGCCATGTTCTACATTAGATCCTCAGAACTTACTCATCTTATAATTAAAAGTTTGTACACTTTGACCAGCATCTCCTTATTTCCTCCATTTCATTTCCCCAGCAACCACCATTCTCTCTGCTTCTATGAATTTGACTTTTTTTTTTTTTAGATTCCACGTACAAGTGATACCATATAGTATGTGTCCTTCTGTTTGTCCTATTTCACTTAGCGTTATTTCCTCCATTTCATTTCCCCAGCAACCACCATTCTCTCTGCTTCTATGAATTTGACTTATTTTTTTTTTTAGATTCCACGTACAAGTGATACCATATAGTATGTGTCCTTCTGTTTGTCCTATTTCACTTAGCATAATGCCCTGTAGCTTAATCCATGCTGTTGCAAATGTTAAGATTTATTTCTTCTTTACTGGCGATTAATATCTTATTGTGTGTGCTAATAATTCTGCAATGAACATGGAATGCAGATATCTCTTCAAGATACTGATTTTATTTCCTTTGGATATATATATATTCCCAGAAGCTGGATCACGTGGGAGTTCTACTTTTAATTTTTTGAGGAACCTGCATATAGTTTCCCATAACTGTTATATCAATTCACATTCCCACCAACAATGTACAAGGGTTCCCTTCACTCCACATCCTTGCTAATATTCGTTACCTCTTTTTGAATAGCCACCCTAAAAATAATAAATGTGAAGTGATATCTCATCATGCCTTTGAGTTGCATTTCTCTGGTAATTAGTGACGTTGAACATCTTTTCATGTATCTGTTGGCCATCCGTATGCTTTTAAAAAAAACACTTCTATTGAGCTGTCATTGACATAAAACAAACTACACTTATTTAAAGTGTACAATTTGATAAGTTTTGACACATGCATACAATCATAAAGCCATTGCCAAAATCAAGATAATGAACATATCCAACACACCCAAAAGTTTTCACATCCCCTTTATCCCCATCCCATCCCCATCCCCATGGGCAACTGCTAATCTGCTTTCTGTTATTATAAACGAGTTCACTCTACATGGAGTTTTGTGTAACTGAAGCGTGTATTATGTACTCTTTTCTTGGTCTGGCTTTTTTCACTCGACATAATTATTTTCAGGTTTATTCATGTCATTGAATAGATTACTGCTTTTCATTTCTGAGTAGTATTCTATTGCATACCACAAGAATTTTCTCCTGTTTTATTTTTTTATTATTTAAAAATATTTAATTGACAAATACAGATTGTGTATATTCAAGGAGTAAGACATGATGATTTGATATACATTATGATGATTTGGTACACATTATGCAATGGTTATCACAATGAAATTAATTAATTATCCATCATCACTCAGGCTGTACATTACATCCTCAGAACTTTTTCATCTTATAACTGAAAATTTGTATCTTGTGATCCCCACCTTCCAGCCACTGTCAATTGCCATTCTACTCTCTGTTTCTATGAGTGACTTTTTTAGATTGCACATATAAGTGAGACAGTACAGTATTTTTCTTTCTGTGTCTGGCTTATTTCACTTAGCATAATGTCCTTCAGATTTATCCATGTTGTTGCAAAGGGATTTTCTTTTTATTAATGGATGAATTATATTCCACAGTATGTGTGTGTGTGTGTGTACACATGAGAGGACTTCAAAAACTTTGTGGAAAATTTGAATTAAAAGATAATAAAAATCCTTCAACAAACTTTTTGAAGACCCTTTATATATACATATATATACATACACAGGGAAAGATAATAAAAATCCTTCAACAAACTTTTTGAAGACCCTTTATATATACATATATATACACACACACAACAAATTATTATTCATCCATAAATAATATATATATCACATTTTCTTTATCCATTTATCTGTCAACAGGCACTTAGGTTGTTTTCATATTTGGGCTATTGTGACTATTGCTGCAATGAACATGGGAGTGCTGATATTTCTTTGAGATACTGATTTCATTTCCTTTCACTGTATACCCAGAAGTTGGATCTTATGGTAGCTCAATTTTTAATGTTTTGAGAAACTTCCATACTGTTTGCCATAAGGCTGTACCAATTTACATTCCCACCAAAAGTGTATAAGGGTTTCCTTTTCTCCGCATCCTCACCAACACTTATCTCTTGTCTTTTTGAATAGTCACCTAACAGGTATGAGCTGATACCATTTGCAATTCTCTGATGATTAGTGATGCTGAGCAAGTTTTTATATACCTGTTGGCTACTTGTATGTCTTCTTTGAAAAATGTAAATTCAGATTCTTTGTCCATTTTTTTTATTGGGTTATTTAGGGGGCTATTTCTTTGGGGTTTTTTTGTTGTTGTTTATTTGTTTTGGTTTTTGCTATTGATTTGGCTAAGTTCCTTATTATTTTTTATATTAACCCCTTCTGAGATACACGGTTTGCAAATATTATTTCCTGTTCTATAGGTTGCCTTTTCATTTTGTTGATTGTTTCATTTGCTGTGCAAGAACTTTTTAGTCTGATGTGTGATGTAATCCCACTTGTTTTTTTAGCTTTTGCTGCCTGTGCTTTTCATGTCATATCCAAAAAATCATTGCCAAGGCCAATGTCAAAGTGTTTTTTTTTTTTTTTTATGTTTTCTTTTAGTTTTATGGTTTCAGGCATTACATTTAGGTTTTTAATCCATTTTGGGTAAATATTTTGTATATGGTGAAAAACAGATTCAATTCCATTCTTTTGCATGTGGATGTTCAGTTTTCTATCACCATTTATTGAAGAAACTTTCCATTCCTTCATTCTTGGAGCCCTTGTCAAAGATGTGTTAACCATGTATGAATGGCTTTACTTCTGGGCTCTCTATTCTGTTTCATTGGTCTATGTATCTGTTTTTATGCAAGTACCATATTGTTTTGATTACTATAGTTTCACAATATAGTTTGAAATTAGGAAATGTGATGACTCCAGCTTTCTCAAGATTGCTATGAGTTTTTCAGAGTCTCTTGTGGCTCCATACAAATTTTAGTATTGGGGCTTTTTTTCTATTTTTAAAATGCCATTGGAATTTTAATAGGTATTGAATTGAATCTGTATATTAATTTGGGTAATATGAACATTTTAACAAAATTATTTCTTCCAGTAGATGAACTTTCCATATATTTATACCTTCCATATACTTATACCTTCTTCAATTTCTTTCCATATATTTATAACTTCTTCCATTTCTTTCATCAGTGTCTTATAGTTTCCAGTGTACAGGTATTTCACCTCCTTGGTTAAAT
>NW_007733811.1:150219-151404 GCF_000696425.1 Galeopterus variegatus
ATTTCTTTCATCAGTGTCTTATAGTTTCCAGTGTACAGGTATTTCACCTCCTTGGTTAAATTTATTCGTAAGTAATTTATTCTTTTTGATGCTATTATATATGGGATCAATCATTTTCTTAATTTCCTGTTCAAATAGTTTATTGTTAGTATATAGAAACACAACCGGATTTTTTATGTATATTTTATATCCTACAACTTTACTGAATTCGTTTATTAATTCTAACAGTCTTTTGGTAGTCATTAGGGTTTTGTATATATAAAATCATGTCATCTGCAAACAGAGACAATTTAACTTCATTCTTTCCAGTTTGGATGTCTTTTCTTACCTAATTTCTCTGGCCAGGTAGGACTTAGTACTTTGCTGAATAAAAGCAGTGAGAGTGGGCACCCTTGCCTTGTTCCTGATCTTAAAGGAAAGACTTTTAGCTTTTCACCATTGAGTATTGAGTTAGCTCTAGCCATGTCATATACAGCTTTTTTAATGTTAAGGTGCTTTTCTTTTATACCAAATTTGTTAAGAGATTTTATCATGAAAAGTTGTTGAATTTTGTCAAATGCTGTTTTGCATCTAGTGAGAATATCATATAATTTCTATCCTTCATTCTGTTAATGTGTTGTATCATATTTATTGATTTGCATATGTTAAACCATTTTTACATCCTAAGGATATTTGCCACTTGATCATGGTGTATGATTCTTTTAATGTGGTGTTGAATACAGTTTGCCAGTATTTTGTTGAGAATTTTGGCATCTTTGTTCATCAGGAATATTGGCCTGTAATTTTCTTTTCTTCTGGTGTCCTTATATGGCTTTGGAATGAGGTTAATGCTGACCTCATTATATGAGTTTGGAAGTGTTTCCTCCTATTCAATTTTTAGGAAGCATTTGAAAAGAAAAATTGACCTTAATTCTTCTTTAAGTGCTTGGGAGGATTTACCCCTAAGGCTGTATGATGCTGGGCTTCCCTTTCTTGGGAATTTTTTGATTACTGATTCAATCTCCTTACTGTTTATTGTTCTGCTCAGATTTTCTATTTCTTCAATAATTTACTCTTGGTGGGTTGTTTGTTTCTAGGAGTGTATCAGTTTCTTCTATGTTATCTAATTTGTTGACATATAATTGTTCATAGCAGTCTCTTATGATCCTTTGTATTTCTGGCATATCAGTTTTAATGTCTCCCTTT
>NW_007733811.1:152142-154153 GCF_000696425.1 Galeopterus variegatus
TTCATAGCAGTCTCTTATGATCCTTTGTATTTCTGGCATATCAGTTTTAATGTCTCCCTTTTCATTTATAATTTTATTTATTGAGTCCTCACAATTTTTTCCTTAATTGGTCTAGCTAAAGGTTTTTCAATAATGCTTACCTTTTTTAAAAATCAACTCAATATTTTTCAATTGTCTTCTTAGTCTCTATTTTATTTATTTCTGCTCTAATCTTTAATTTTTTTTTTTCCTTCTGCTGACTTTGGGCTTAGATTATTCTTCTTTTTCTAGTTTCTTGTGGTGTGAAGTTGGGTTGTTTATTTAAGATCTTTCTTTTTTATGAATGTACACATTTATTACTATAAACTTTCTCCTTAGCACAGCTTTTGCTGGATCCCATGAATTTTGGTATGTTGTGCTTCCATTTTATTTTGTTTCAAGATATTTTTAAATTTTCTTTTGATTCTTCTTTGACCTATTAGTTGTTCAAAAGTATGTTATTTAATTCCCACATATTTGTGAATTTTTTGAAATTCCTCCTGCTATTGATTCCCAGTTTTGGACCACTGTGGTCATAAAAGATACTTGAGATTATTTCAATCTTCTTAAACTTATGACTTGTTTTGTGTCTCAACATAGTATCCATCCAGAAGTTTCCATGTTCTCTTAAGAAGAATGTATATCCCACTGCCATTGGATGAAACGTTCTGTGTGTGTGTGTGTGTTAGGTCCATTTCGTCTGTAGTATTATTCAAGTCTGTTCTTGTCTTAATAATTTTCTGTCTGGATGATCTATCCATTGTTGAAAGTGGGGTATTGAAATCCCCTACTATTATTGTATTGTTATCTATTTCTGCCTTCAGTTCTGTCACTATTTGCTTTACATATTTAGGTGCTCTAGTGTTGGGTGCATATATATTTACAATTGGTATATTTTCTTAATGAGTTGACAACTTTATTATCAGATTGCTACCATTTTTGTCCCTTGTGATAGATTTTAACTGAAAATTTACTTTATCTGATATAAATATAGCCATTCCTTCTTTCTTTTGGTTACCATTTGCATGGAATATCTATTTTCTTTCCTCACTTTCAATCTACATGTGTCCTTAATGTAAAATGACTCTCTTATAAGCAGCATATTGTTGGATCTTGCTTTTTATTTTTTAATCCATTCAACCACTCTGTCTTTTAAAGTAAAGAATTTAATTTATTCATATTTAAAGTAGTTATTGATAGGAAAGAACATACTATTGCCATTTTGTTCATTGTTTACTGACAATTTTGTAGTTTATTTATTCCTTTCTTCCATTATTACTATTTTCTTTTATGAATTGTTCAATTTTTGTAGTGGTATGCTTTTATTCCTCTCTGTCTTTTTTGTATCTAGTAGAGGTTTTTTTTCTTTGTGGTTACTATGGGGCTTACATAAAACACCTTATAGTTAAATAATATTCTAATTTAAGCTGATAACAATTCAAGTTCAATAGCATACAAAAACTCTACACTTTTACTCCCCCCCACCAAACACACATTTTATGCTATTGATGTCACAATTTACATTGTGTTCTATTGCGTATCCATTCACGTGTTATTATAGCTATAGTTATTTTTAGTACTTTTGTCTTTTAACGTTTATACTAGAGTTAAAAGTGGTTTACACACCACCATAACAGTACTAGAGTATTTTGAATTTGACTATATATTTACCTTTACCAATGAGTTTCATACTTTCATATGTTTTCATGTTGTTATTTATCATTCTTTCATTTCAACTCAAAGAACTCCCTTTAGCATTTCTTGTAAGGCAGGTCTATCTAGTGGCGATGAACCCCTTCAGCTTCTTTTAAAAATAAATCTTATTGTGTATATTTAAGGCTTATAACATGAAGTTACGGGATACATATAGATATTAAAATGATTACATACTGAAGCAAATTAACATATTTATCTCACATAGTTACTTTCTGTGTCACAAGAGCAGCTAAAATATACTTATTTAACAAAAATCCCTAATAAAATACAATTTTTT
>NW_007733811.1:154532-165317 GCF_000696425.1 Galeopterus variegatus
AAAATAAATCTTATTGTGTATATTTAAGGCTTATAACATGAAGTTACGGGATACATATAGATATTAAAATGATTACATACTGAAGCAAATTAACATATTTATCTCACATAGTTACTTTCTGTGTCACAAGAGCAGCTAAAATATACTTATTTAACAAAAATCCCTAATAAAATACAATTTTTTTAACTAAATCCTCATATTGCATATGAGATCTCTACATATTTATCCTACATATCTGTTATTTTGTATTTCTTGACCTACATCATCCAATTTTCTCCCTGCTCCCGGCCCTTGGTAACCACTGTTTTATTTAATTATGTCTATCCCAGTATATTTGACCTTTTTACTTTTTTTTTTTTGATTCTACATATAAGTAAAATCATACAATTTTTTTCTTGTTGTGTCTGACTTATGTTACTCAGCATAACATCCTCCAGGTCCATCCATGTTGTGGCAAATGATAGCATTTTTTTTTTTTTTGCAGTCGAATAATATTCCAGTGTGTGTGTGTGTCTGTGAGTGTGTGTGTCACATTTTTTTATCCATTCATCCACTGATGAACATTACTTAGGTTGTTTTCATATCTTGTCTATTGTGAATAATGCTACAATGAATATGTGAGTGTAGATATGTTTACAAGTGGTGATTTCATCTCCTTTGGGTATGTATACTAAAAAGGGATTGCTGGGTTATATGGTGGTTCTATTTTTAATTTCTTCAGCAATTTTTATACTGTTTTTCATAATGGCTATACCAATCTACGTTTTCACTAGTAGTAAACTAGGGTTCCTTTTTCTCTTCACCCTTGCCAGCATTCTTTATCTCTTGTCTTTTTGAATAGCCATCTTAACAGGTGTGAGGTGATATCTTATAGTAGTTTTGATTTGTATTTCCCTGATAATTGGTGATGTTTGCATCTTTTCATATACCTGTTGGCCATTTTTATGTCTTCTTTGGAGAAACATCAATTCAGGTCCTTTGCCCATTATTTATTTATTTATTTTAATTGAAACATAGTTGATTGTACATATCTATGGGGTAGAGAGTTGAATATCAATACCTGCATGCAATATATGATGCTTGAATCAGAATGAGCAGTATATTCAACATTATACAATGTAATAATTTTTCATGGTCCTTTACCAATTCTTCCCTTACCTCCCTCCCTCTCCTCCTTTCTCACCTCTGGTAATCTGAGTTCTGTTCTGTCCTTTTGAAAGTTCAATGTATCATTGTGATTGTTGTTTCTTTTCCTTCCTTCCTTCCTTCTTTTTTTCTTTCTCTCTTTCTTTCACTCTCACTTATGTGTGAAGATGTGGTATTTCACTTTCTGTGCCTGGCTTACTTCACTTTACATAATTTTCTTTAATTTCATCCATACAAATGACAGTATTTAATTTTTTTATGGCAAAATAGTGTTGCATTATGTAAATATATCACATTTTCTTTATCCAGTCATCTGATAATGGACATTTAGGTTGGTTCCAACTCTTGGCTACTGTAAAGTTTTCTTTAATTTCATCCATACAAATGACAGTATTTAATTTTTTTATGGCAAAATAGTGTTGCATTGTGTAAATATATCACATTCTTTATCCAGTCATCTGATAATGGACATTTAGGTTGGTTCCAACTCTTGGCTACTGTAAATAGAGCTGCGATAAATATGGGAGTGCAGGTTTCCCTTTTACATGATGATTTCCATTCCTTTGGGTATATACCCAGCAGTGGGATTGCTGGATCATATGGCAGTTCTATCTGTAGTTGCTTGAAGAACCCCCATACTGTTTTCCATAATGGCTGCACCAATTTGCAATCCTACCAACAGTGTAGGAGAGATCCCCCTTTCTCTGCATCTTCACCAGCATTTGTTATTCTCTGTCTTTTTGATAATACCCAGTATAGCTGAGGTGAGATGATCTCTCAATGTGGTTTTGATTTGAATGTCCCTAATGCCAAGTGATGTTGAGCATATTTTCATGTGTCATGAAAAAATTTCATTGGCCTTTTGTATATCTTCCTTTGAGAAATGCCTACTTAGTTCCTTTGCCCATTTTTTAATTGGTTTACCCGTTTTCTTGCTCTTAAGTTGTTTGAGTTCTTTGTGTATTCTGGATATTAATCCTTTGTCAGATCTTTGCCCATTTTTAAAAAGAGTTATTTGTTTTTCTGCTACTGAGTTGTAACAGTTCTTCATAAATTTTGGATATTAACCCTTCCTCAGATATATGGCTTGCAAATATTTTTCCCAGTCAGTAAGTTGCCTTTTCATTTGGTTGATTATTTCCTTTGTTGTGTAGAAGCTTTTTAGTTTAATGCAGTCTTATTTATTTATTTTTGCTTTTGTAGCCTGAGCTTTTGTTATGACATCCAAGAAATTATTGCCAAGACCAATGTCAAGGAGCATTTACCCTATGTCCTCTTCTGGTAGTGTATGGTTTCCAGTCTTACACTTAGGTCTTTTATCAATTTTGAGCTTTGTGTGTGTGTGTGTGTCTCAGCTTTTGTTTCCCTTAGAATGTCTTTAACTCTTCTTCATTTCCTAAGGGCGACTTTGCTGGGTATAAAATTCTTGTTTTTTATGTCCCTCCCAGAATTTGGAAAGTTTCAGCTAGTATTTCTGTAAATAAGCTTTCCACTTCTTTCTCTCTTCTCTTTCTGGACCTCCATAATTTGTATACTGAACATTTGATGGTATCTCATGGATCTGTCGTGTTTTCTTTAATCATTTACTTTTTGTTTCTCTAATTGGCTAATTTCAAAATGACCTGCCTCTGAGTTTGCTAATTCTTTCTTCTGCATGATCAGGTCTGCTGTTGGTGCTCTCTATTGAATTTTTTAGTTCTGTCATTTAACTTCAGAATTTCTGTTTGGTTCTTTCTAGTGTTTTCTATTTCTTTATTAAACTCCTAGTTTTGTTTATGAGTTAACTTCATAATTGTATTTAGTTGTCTATCTGTGTTTTATTGCATTTCATTGAGTTTAAGATGATTATTTTGAATTCTTTTTCAGGCAATTTATAGATCTCCATTTCTTTGGTGTAAGTTACTGGAGCTTTATTAGTTGTATTTGGTGGTGTCATCTTTGACTGATTCTTTTTTATCTGTGTATCCTTGTGTTTGCATTTTTACCTTCAAAGGAGCAAATAGTTCTTCCAGTCTTTAAAGACTAATGTATTTTCAGCAGGTTAAGGCTTTCTCCTGTTAGGTCCCTGGGCTGATAAAATTTCCTCCAGGATCACAGTTGAGAGTGATTGAAGCCAGGTCATATGGCTGTTGCTGAGTTCACATTGAGGTCTACAGTTGGTAGGCTTATTACCAGAGGCTATAGTGGGCGTGGATCCTCTCTGGTTCTTGGGTGGACTGGACTGTCTCCAGGACCGTGGTCTGTAGAACTGGTGCTGGCATGAGGGTCTGCTTCAGGATCCACAGACAGCAGGATGGATATGGCCTTCTCCAAGTCTTCGGGATGGATACCACTGGGTCAATGGGTGAGCCACTAGAAGTAAAATTGCTGGCTCATGTGGTAAGTGTATGCTTAACTTAATACAAAAATGCAAACTATTTTTCAAAATGGTTGCACTGTTTTGCATTCCTATCACCAGTGTATGAGAAATTGAGTTACTTCACATTTTCATCACCATTTGGTATTGTTAGGGTTTTGTTTTTGTTTTTAATTTTAGTCATTCTTGTACATATACAATAATATCTCTTTGTGATTTTAATTTGCTTTTCAATAATGTTGAGCATATTTGCATGTGGTTTTTTGCCATCATATCTCTTCTTTTGTGTAATGTCTGTTTAAATATTTTCTGATTTTTTTTATTGAGTTGTTTGGCTTCTTGTAATTTACATGTAAGAGCTAGTTATATATTCTGCATACCAGAATTTTCTGTCCGTTTAGAGGCTTTTCTTTTTATTTCCTTAATAGTATCTTCTAAAACCACACTATTTTTATTTTTATGAAGTCTAATTTACCAGAGTTTTTTTATTTATATTTTTGCTCTAAGAAATGTTTACCTAACCCAAGTTTACAAAGATTTTCAAGTATGTTTTTTTTTTTCTTGAAGTTTTATAGTTTCTGGTTTTACATTTAAGCATATGATAGATTTCAAGTTAATTTTTGTATATGGTACAAAGTATAGGTTGAGGATTTTTGATCTTGGTTTTGGTTTTGCATATGGCTGTCCTATTGTTCTAGCACCATTCGTTGAAAAAACTATTCTTGATCCATTGCATACTACTGGAATTTTGTCAAAATCAATTAACTGTATATTTATGGGTCTATTTTTGGACTGTCCAATTTGATCCAATAATCTATGTGTCCATTTGTTGGGTGGGGAGGGTGGGCAGCACCAAATGGTCTTGATTAATGTACCTCTTTATAGTAAGTCTTATAGAGAGTACCTCAACTTTGTTCTCTGTCAAAGTTGTTTTGGTTACTCTAAGTATATTAGCTATCTATGGCTGCATAACTATTTACCCAAAATTTAGAGGCTTAAAACAACAAACTTTTATTATCTCATAATTTCTGTGAGTCAGAAATTTAGAACAGCTTTGTTGTTTTCTTTTCTTGATAATGTTCTCTCATAAAGTTGCAGTAAAGATGTTAAAGCTACAGTCATTTGAAGGATTGACGGGGCTACAGAATTCATTTCCAGGTTTACTTAAATGGCTGTCGGTCAGAAGCTTCAGTGTCTCACTATGTGTACTTCTCCATAAGGCTGCTCACAATACAGCAGCTGGATTCCCCCAAAATGAGTGGTGGTGGTGGTGGTGGTGGTGGTGTGTGTGTGTGTGAAAATGACAGGATGTCATTTATAACCTACTTTTAGAGATGCCATGCCATTATTTCTGCCATATTTTTTTGGTCACACAGAGACTAATCTAAATACCAGGATCACTTAGGAACTGATTACCACAATATATCCTTTTCCTGTCTATGTAAACTTCAGAATAAACTTGTTGATTTCTAGTCCTTCTAATCCCCCAAAAAACCCACTGCAGTTTTGATTGAGACTCCATTGAATTTATAGATCAATACAGGTAAATTGATGTTTAATAATATTGAGTCTTCCAACCCACAAATGCAATATAAATCTCCATTTATTTAGGTCTTCCTTGATAACTGTCATCAATGTTTTGTAATTTTCAGCATAAAATTATTGTATGTATTTTGATAGTATTCCTTACAATGTCATACTTTGTGTTGCTATTATAAATGGTACTCCTTTTATAAATTTAACTTTCCAATTGTTCATTACTTGAATACATAATAAAATTGAGTTTTTAAAACTCATATCCTGAAAACTTGCTAAACTTATTAATTCCAATGGCTTTTTTGTAAATTTCTTAGGATCCTCTATGTAGGCAATCATGCTGTCTGAGAATTACAAGAGTTTTACTTTTTCCGTTCTGATTTGTATGGGGTTTGTTTGTTTGTTTGTTTGTTTTTCCTTGCTTTATTGCACTGTTGAGGATCTCCAGCACAATATTTAAGAGTAGTAAGAGTAGACATTCTTGCCTTTTTCCTGATCTTAGTTATAGGTTTTTCACAGCTTCCTTTTATCTGTAAATGGAAATTTCTTTTTGTTCCTTGTTTGGATAGAAGGGTAATACTGACCTCATAAAACTGTTTGAAAAGTTTTCCTTCTTCTTTCATTTTTTCAAAGAGTTTGTGTAGAATAGATACTCTTTCATTTTCTCAAATGTTTAGTAGAATTCACCAGTGAAATTACCTGGCCCTAGAGTTTTCTTTGTTGGGAGTTTCATAAATACAAACTCTATTTTCTTAATAAATATAGTGCCATTCAGGATATATGTTTCTTCTTGAGTGAGCTTTGCTTGAGATTGTCTCTCGTGGAATGTTTTGACATCTAAGTTTTCAAATTTGTTGGCAGACTGTTGCCCAAAATATTCCTTTATTGTCTTTTTTAAATATGTAGGATCTGTATGATGTTTCCTCTTTCGTTTGTAATATTCTTCATTTGTATCTTCTTGATCAGGTCTAGCTAGAGGTTTATCAGTTTTATTTTTTTTTTTTATTTTTTTTTTTTTTTGTCTTTTTGTCTTTTTTCCGTGTCCGGCAACGGATCGCAAGATTTTTTTTCTCTATTGTTTTTTTCTGTTTTCAGTGTTATTCATTCTTGGTTTTAAAGTTATTATTTCCTTCCTTCTGCTTTTTTTAATGTACTCTTCTACTTTTGGTTTCTCAAGGGGAAAACTTAGGTAGTTTATTTGAAATCATTTTTACTACCTAATATAAATACTTAATGACATAAATTTACCCCTAAACACTTACTTTATCTGAATTCCACAAGTTATGTTTTATTTTCATTAAATCAAAAATGGTTACTAATTTTCCTTGTGACTTCTTTTATTTACTGGTTATTTAGAAGTATGTTGTTTAACTTCCAAATATTTGTGGATTTTCCAGATATCTTTCTGTTATTGGTTGCTATTTTAATTCCACCATGGTTAGAGAACGTGTTTCTCATAATTTTAATTATTTTAAATATTCTGCTTTTATTATCTTCATGATCTTCTATGATCTATTTTGATGAACATTTTATGTACACTTAAACACATGTATTTTGCTGTTGTTAGGAGGAGTGTTGTATAAATGTCAATTAGGTTATATTGATTAATAATGTTGTTCAAGGAATCTATTCTTATTGATTTCCTGTCCATGTGTTCTATTAATTGATGAGACAGCAGTTGAGTTCTTTGACTATAATTATGTATTTCTCTCTCCTATAAGTTCTATCAGTTTTTGCTTCATATATTTGAAATATATTATTCAGTGCATTTACATTAAATGTAGAATTGTTATGTATTCTTGACAAATAGACATTTCATCATCATGAAATCTTTCTTTATTCCCTGTAATATTTCTTGTTCTGAAATAATATAGTAACTCCAGCTTTCTTGTGATAATTATTTTTAGAGTATATATTTTTCCATTAGTCAATTTTAACTTACCTGTGTCTTTATTCTTACATTGGGTTTCTTGTAAACAGCATCTAGTTAGATTATGCTTTTGTGTCCAGTGCTACAATCTCTGCATTTTAATTGGAGTGCTTAAACCACTTACTTTTAATGTCTTTATTTACATTGTTGAATTTAAATCTACCAAGTTGCCATTTGTTTTCAATTTGTCCCATCTATTCTTTGATCTTTCTTCCACTTTTGGGGTCTTTTTAAATTTTTGCTTTTGATTAATTGAGGGTTTTTTATGATTCCATTTACTGCTGTAGAGTATTAGCTATATTTCTTTATTTCTAATGGCTGCTCCATGGTTTACAATAGGCATCTTTATCTTATCACTGTCTACCTGCAGTAGCATTATACTACTTCACACATAAGTAAGAATCTTACTTTCACTTCTGTGCTTTTATTCTTTATGCTTTTGTTGTTAACACATTTTACTTTTACATGTCATAATACTACAATAAACTATTTTTTTCTGAAAACAATCAATAATTTTTAAATAAATTAAATGAGTAAAAAAAATTATATTTACCCCCATATTTGCTATTTCCAGCACTCTACATTTCTTTATATAAATCTAAGTTTCCATCTGCTGTCATTTTTCTTCTGGGCCTGTTTCTCTTGACTCATTTTTCTCTTGCCATTTATACTCCACACTTTTTTGCTTATTTACACATCTACTAATTTTTAATTAGATGTCAGAAATTATGAATTTTATGTTGTTTGATGCTGAATTTTGTTTTATTCCTTTTAAAAATATTGGTCTTTATTTTGGCAGGAAATTAAGTCACTTGTAGATCAATTTAATCTTTTCACGGACTGTTTTTGAGCTTTTTTAGTGCAGGTCTGCAGAAAACTTCCTCTAGGGTTGGTTCATCCCCCTAGTAAAGCATGATCCTTTTGGTGTCTCTACTGAATTCTCTTTGTAATCAAAAAGGTCTCTTCATTCTGGCTAGCGGGAACTCAGATGATACCCAGTCCTTGTGATCTCTGTAAATTGCTCCTGGCTTAGGGTTCCTGGTAATTGTTCTTTCCCCTGGAGCTATTATTTGTTCAGTCTTATGGATTTTTACCCTACGCATGTGGAGTGTAGTTTACAGCCAAAGATTCAAGGGAATTCCTATGCTGTTTTCTAGAGCTCTTTATCTGTACAGCACCCCCTCTCCAGTACTCTGCTTTGCAAATTCTTGCCACCTCAGTCTCACTGGACTCTGATATCTAACTTCTCAACTCAGTGAGACTGCCAGGATATTTTGGTTCCTCTCGCATAGTCCAGGAGTGGCCTCAATGAAGAAAGCCAGAGTGATTGTAGTGTTCATTTGGTTTGTTTTTCCTCTCTCATGGATTGCAGTCCTGCCTGCAGTTCTTTTGTTCAAGGTCTAAGAAATGTTGTTTTATAGACATTGTTCAGTTTTCTAGTGTTGATGTGGGGAGGCGAAGTCTGGACTCTCTAACTTCTTCATAGCCAGAGTGAAAATTGCTATATTAGCCATTCATCTTCCACGTCACTAGATGCCCAATGACTTTCAGTCTGTACTCCTCTAACAATGTTTAAGAACACCTTCAATCCTCACCAACGCTTATTTTTGCAAATCAAATAGGTGCCAAGTGATATATGAATTTTAAAGTTTTCATTTCCTGAGGATGAGCACCTTTCTTTTAAATGTTTTTTAAATATGCTTCAGTAATGGTGACCATATATTCTTGTTGACTTGATACAGTCCCAGGATATATTGTAAAGTGCATAAACAGCATTAGATGTAGTACATTTATTGTGCTTACTGATATTTAGAGTTAACTGTACTTTTCATTGTTTCTTCTTCCCCAGACTTTCCTGCTTTCTCTTGCTTTCCATTTGATTGATTGCACTTCTTTTTAATTTCCTCCTTTTATGCATTATATTCCTATTTTGTGTGTGTATGGTTAGCTTTAAGTTCTTAACATGACTGCTGACTTGAAAAATCTAAATGTAATCAATATTTCTGCCCTGAACAAAACAGGAGAGTTGGAACATTTTAACTCCCAACCATTATGCCTGAACTAGTTTACTTATTACTGTCATTCACTATTTTACTCTCCATCTTGCTTTTGTAAACCCCCAGGTGGGCATTTTCATGATTATTATTTTATATGGTCATTTCTTGCTTCTGTTACCCACATGTTCACCAGTTTATTTATTCATATTACTTTTTGTTTCTTGCTCCTTCCTTCTGAGTTCAATTCCTTTTTACATCTTTTCTCTCAGCAGGAGTATATAAGTTATAAATTCTTTTAATCTTTACTTGTCTGAATATCCCTTTATTTCTCCTTCACTTTTTGAGTGATAGTTTAGATTGGTATGAAGATTTGGGTTGGCGAATATTTTTCTTCTCCATTTTGAAGACATATTGCATTATCTTCTGGCCTCAATACTGCTGCTGGGAAGTCTGTCACCCAAGTAACTGTCGCTTCTCTGTAGCAACCTCCCTTCTTGGATTTCTTTAAAGATTTTCTTTTTGTCTTTGGTTTTTGGCAGCTTTACTATGCTGTGTCTAGTTATGTATTTATTTTTATTTATTATGCCAGACCGTTGTGCTCTTTTAAGATGATTGATCAAGTTTGTCATCAATTCTGGACAACTTTGCCTCCTATGCATTACCTCAGTTCTTTCCTTCTGGGAATCCAATTGGGCATTTATTGAGGATTTATCATTTTATTCTTTAGTTTTTTATTTTTCATATTTTACATCTTTTTCTCTCATCATATTCTACTTTGTTTAAAGTCTCTTGATGTACCTTCTAATTTATTTATTGTCTTTCCTCTATTTCTAACATGTTTCTGTTGAGCTTTTAGGTTCAAAGTCTGCATTTTTCATTTCATTGTAAAACCACCTCATTCTGTTTCATGGTGCTTAATTTATGTCATAGAATCTCCATTACTTTCTAAAAGTCTTTATTCATTCTAAGCACACGTGTTCCATATGAGCTTCCACATTGCCATTCTATTACGTCAAATTTTGATGCTCAAATCTTCTTGTTAGTTATGTATGCTGATTTTCACTCATGGTAGGTCATTTCCATGTGTATTTCATCATTTTTTGTGAGTTTGTATTTAGTGAGCTTTCTTTACTTTGTGAAAATCCATTGCAGACCATGCTGTGGGAGCATTCTTCCAAAGCAGATTAACATTTGCTTCCATCAGCAATTCTCAGGGTTTTATTGAGCAGAAACCTATTTTATATTAATTTACTGGCTTGAGTTTTTCAGACAACAGGGTTATTATAAATTTGGACCTCAAACCCATGCAATGTGTAGGCCCAGGACTTCTATTTCACAGAGAACAGTTGCTTTTATCACCCAGAGTACAGGCAGAAGCAAACAAATCTCTTTATGGTTGCCCTGTGCTCATAGATTGCTTCTTTTTCCTATTTCACTTATTCACTGAGTGTGTGCATTTTTATCTGGTCTCGGCTTTATGCATAGATCTCAGTTTTGATTCTCTGCCTTGTGTGGACACAAGGCCATCAAGACAAAATCTCTCCCACTCCATCCCATCTAGTGCATTTGCAATATCAGTCAAACTAGACCCTGGGTCCTAGTTTCCTCTTTCATTTTTTTCCATTTCTTTCTTGAGAAAGAAAGCAACAAGACTGTTTTTGTTTAAATATCAAACATTTTTAGATGATACTAGTGGGAACATTTTCAGGTTATAATAATTTACCGTTGTAAAGCTACACAACTACGCAAGTTGTCAAGCAAGGCAAATCATAACTAAAGCCAAAATGTTTCATTATTTTAGTTATTATTTTAGTTATACT
>NW_007733811.1:166306-186039 GCF_000696425.1 Galeopterus variegatus
ATGTGGCTGAACCCCCTCCCCCCCCCCCCCACTGCCCCAGCGTGGGAGCCTGGGGTGCTTCCTGCAGCAGCTTTGTGATTGTTGCTGGGCTGGTTGTGGGTGTCAGGGGGCATGACTGAGGCTTCCAGCTTTCACCCCTCTCTGGCTTCATATCCCAGGGAACTTCTGGTCCTTCTCAGTTTTCTAAGTGTTCTTTGGTGATGAGAGACCTTTACTAGTTAATATCAAACTTTGTCTCTGATCTGGGGGTACTTTATTTTTTCTTTCAGTTCTGTGTTGGATTGATTATTTGCTGTTTCTACCACTTAAACTCTGTACTGGAACTAATTTGTTGTCCTTTATTTACTTCTAAAATGGGGGAACTTCCTGTGGGGACCAGCACTTGAGCTCCGTTTAGCTAAATTGCTGCTTTGCTGCTGATTCCCTGGGGAAGGCTTTTTGTGCAGCTCAGCTTTTAATGGTTGGCTTTATGGGTGCTTCCATGATTTGCAAGATCCGGTACACCTGGGTTGTATAGAAATTCTGGTCTGGACCTGAGTCTTTTCAGCAAACTGCACCCCCTGCAGTTCTCCATTCTTGAACAGTCTCCTTTGAGTGGTCCTACGCTGATTGGGGGCAGATCAGCTGTCCATGCTGTGTCCCACTGTTCTCCTAGTAGGTCCATCTCCCATGCTACCCGTGCTCCAAACATTTCCCATGGGATTGGCCATAAGCCAGTCCCTTGTGTTGACTCATTAGCCTCTGAGTGGCTCCTTTTTTTCAGTTGTTATGGCTCCTCTCTCCTATGTGGGTCCACGGGAACCCTATTAGTAGTGTTGCTGGCCTGGAGGCCACCAAGGCCCTCTTCTCCCCTGCAGCCTCCAAACAACTCCATCCGAAGGGCACAGCTGTGGCTTTTTCCAGCTCCTGCTCCTGTTCCGTGCACTCACCAGCTCCAGCCTTGAAGGGGCTGGAATTCAAAACAGTCCGAGTGGTTCTTTCTTTCTCTCGTTGTGGCTTCTCCCACCTTCATGCACTCCATAGGTCTCTCCTCCTCTTCCCCTGAGCTCTGGTGGCCCCAGCTTGGCTGCCATTGCTTTTTAATAGTTGTAAATTGGTTGATTTGTGAGAGAGAGTGACTCTGGGGACTGTCTATCCTGCCATCCTGACTGAAAGCCCTCAGAACCACAAATCTTAACTCTTCTTAGTGACCATGCCTCCCACCATACAGGTAGTCAGATGAGAGCCAAGTATGCCCCTTGTTTTAAAACAGACTGACTGAAAGCCCTCAGAACCACAAATCTTAACTCTTCTTAGTGATCATGCCTCCCACCATACAGGTAGTCAGATGAGAGCCAAGTATGCCCCTTGTTTTAAAACAGATGAGAGCAAAGTATACCCCTTCATTTCTAGCTTTGCAAACTTCAAAACTTGGTGACAATTGTCATCATCGACCTCTGATTTTATTTTTTAGCAAAGCTGTTTGGGTTATGGGTATCAAAAACAAACAAACAAGATTTGAAACAAAAGTTCTTAAGCTTGGGAGGGGATGGTCTTGAGGACTTGGAGGGGAAGGAGCAGTTGAGTCTCAGGATGGACAGGAAATCTGTCAGGTGCTAAGCAGGGCTCTCTCAGGATGTCTGTCCTCACGTCTTTGTACATCTGCCTTTCTTCAGACTGGCTTTGCCCACTTCACATGCATGGGGCCAAACATGACTACTGCACAGCTCACCAGTTTGCTGTTCCTCTGTTTGAGGGACCAGCTAAGACTGAGACCAGTCTCTTGGTCTTCTCTCTCAACTCCACGGAGACAAGATCGGATTAGCCCTTCTGGGTCATGAGTTTACTTTGGTCCTCTCAACTATGGGTAAGGGATCAGGACTAAATAATACAAACACAGTTTCTAGACCATACTCCTAGATGAGGCAGTCATGGAAGAACAGGGTGACCAACGGTTGGCAAGGCAACCCCCCAAACAGTGGCTACTCTTAGTTATCCCTAAGCAGAAGTGTTGTCCTTGGCATCATTTCTCACAGAGTGACCTGGAGGTTGATTGATAACAACAGTGAAGAGAGGTAGGGAGGGGTCTTAGCAGATGCTGTGAGCCCCAAATTATGATAGAGCATTTCCACGGAAGAGGAAGAATAAGGGTCCTGAAATGGAAATAGAGAGCTCACAGAAAGTTGACTCCCAAGTCCCTACCTTGTCTAGATGAAACAAGGTGAGTGGGAGAATAAGAGGCTCTCATTGAGAGGACTACAGAGGAAGCCATGACTTCTGGGGGAATCTGGGTTTTTATGAGAGCCAGGAGATAAAGAGAACACTGGGGACAAAGTTGAGCATGCAGGGATTATTTTAAACAATACAGTAGGTCTGGATTAGGAAAAAGAGTAAACAGGGTGAGATGAGCTGGTAGGTGGGGTGGGAGGTACAGAGGGGTTGAGGCAGGGGGATTTGCAGGTTCACAGGGGCTGAGACTGAGCGATGAGGCGGGGATGAGCGTGACTCTGCTGAGGGTGGCCTCCCTGCTGGCGCCAGCCAACATGCTCGGGGGCACTGGGTTTAATTTCCTTTTCCTCTTCTCTTGTTCCTATTCTGTTCTTTCAATTTTGATCGACCCATCTTTTAAAGATCCAGCTCAAATTCTACTTTTCTTCAAAGGCCTTTCCTGACCACTCTGATCGACAGTGATCTCTCCTGCCTCCTGTGGTCCTTTTGGTCTACACCATTCAGTCAGTGCTTAGCCATGGACCACTTTGTGCTACTGTCCTGAGCTGCTCTCTGTTTTCTATATTATCATGTAACTACCTGTAATTAACGTCATGTTTTATGAGACTAGAAGCTCCAGGAGGGAGGAACACGTTTTGCCTTTCTTTGTATCTGCTGTAGGATGGTGGATAGTGAACTTCTCATCCTGGGTATTTAATGTGTATTTATACTGACTAGGTATACTGGTTCTAGTAGATGACCTTTAGCAAATCACTCTGTGACATTCAGTTTAACTGTAAACTAGAGCTAATAACATCAACTCTTCGTTCACTTATTCTGTCTTTTGGCAGATATTTCTTGAGTACTTATTCTGTGTAAGAATGACTTTGCAGAGAGGAAGCTTATTAGCAGAATTGCTAGAAGCATCAAATAAGATAATGGATGTAAAAATAAAACACTAAAAAAAAGCAGGAAGCACTTACAAAGAAAAGGTGTTAATATTTACATTTAGACATTGGAACATTAACTAAATCATTTCATAAGCTCCCTCCTGAGTTCCCACAGAACTCTGAGCACACAGTATCTATATTATAGCACTTACCACATTGTATTATAGTTATTTGCGTATGTTTCCATCTGTGCCCCAGACTGTGAGCTTCAACACTGAATCCCCAGCACTTAGCACAGTGCCTGCCATATAATGGGCCTCAGTAAATATTTTAAATAAATTAATGAATGAAATAAAACAGCATCCAAGTGTTTTCAGCCTACAAATATGTGTTCAGACAACAAGCACACTGAAGAAAATTCTGTGCTAAGAGTCTTGTGGAGCGTGTTACAAATGAAAAAAGAAAGTATAGATTTTGCCCTGAAGGAGCTTATAAACGGAATGGAGAAGGAGAACACATGCATATGAGAACAATTTAAGAAGATTTATCAAATTACCTATAAGCAGTCATGTTTTCAAACCTGACTCAGACACTGATGGATTTCAGAAGAACCATAAAAGGCAGGAGGCGTTAATCAGGGGAGCTTTTTGGAGAAACAGTGAATTGTGTGGGAGACATTGACACAATAAACAAAACTCCCAGAATTCATGGCTCCATGGGTGGAGAGGGGGAACGGGCCACCAGCTATTTGCAAGGGTATTTGAGAGCTCTGAGAACCATAGTGCTTGCAGGAGATGTTCTGTCCCTCTGTTGGAGACACACCCCCAACACACACACACACACACGCGCGCGCGCACGCGCGCCCACTCATCTCTGTGGCTAGAGGGGTAGGATGATTGGCTCAAAGTGCTTCCCCTGTCTGCAGAGAAATCCTCACTCCTCAAGTGCTCTGTAGTTTGCTTTCACGTCAGCCCTTTGAAGGTAGCAGCTTTGCAGCTCTCAAGAGCTCTCTGCCAGGATTGGGCTGGCTCTGCAAGTGCTCCCCATTTCCAGGATGTAACAGAACTCATTCAATTAGAATTCTTTGTTCCCATCCCTTTGATCATCTTAGAAACAGGTAATTCGAGGAGGTCAGCAAAGAGCAGAGCCAGGGTGACCACTGCTTATCTATCTCAAGGTTGGAGGTGAAAAGCACAGGCACCTGCTATTGGGGATGATTGTGCTGGGTGGGGTGGTAAGAAGACGGATTGTTGAGCTCGCAACCTGCCCTCCTAAATCAACATCTCGAAGTATGACCACAGCTCACTGTACAATAGGAATTCTATGTTCATTTATTCAACAAGTATTTATTGTACAACCAAGGATGCACTATTATTCTAGGTACTGGGAGTATAGCTGCAAACAAGGGAAAAATGTTTACTAGCTTCACAGAGATTCTTCTCAAGCAAGGGAAAAGAGAAAATCAGCAAGTTTATTTCATACAGGTTAATGTATGGATACTATTAAGAATATAAACAGTTATCTCACAGAGGATTAGGGAAGATCTCCCTGAAGTTGAAATATTCGAGCCAAGACCTGAAGGATAACAAGGAACCAGCCATATCAAGAACTAAGGAAGGGGATTCCAGGTAGAGATAACTGCAGGTGCAAAGGGGCTGAGACAGAGACAAAGTTGGAAATGTGTGCACATGCTTGCTCTCACAGGCACATCGCACACCCGCCCACACTCACACACACTGGCCTAAGCACAGGGAGTGAGAGGATATGGGAGGAGAATCAAGACAGAAGACAGCAAGGCCAGATGACACAGGCCTAGTTATCTCTGGTCATATGTCGGGATTTTACTACAAGTGCAACAGGAAGGCATTGAACCATTTGATGCAGAGAAATGATGTGACACTCCTGTTTCCTGCAAGAAAGTCTTCATATCTAGCTTGTCTCATGGGAGGTGGAAGCTGCTGTGCAAAGCCTGTGACCCTGGACCCCTCACCTCTCCTGAAACACGAAACTTGCCATGTAGAGAGATTGGCCATCATCTTCAAAGGCTGCTTTAAGATTTGTCAAACTGGAAAACCCAGAGAGTTGAAGCTAATTCTTTCTTGTGGGCACCTTAAAAACCCAGGCCAATCAGTGGATAAAAGACAGATGAAAACTATCACAGGGGTTCCCCCAAAATCACTGAGGCCACCTAAAAATTATTCCAGACACACCAGTGCTTCTTCCACATTTAAATAGTTCCTGGTAAGTATCTGCTTTGGTTGGTGTATTCCATTGTTTATCTCTCTGGGAATTTTTCATTGTTTAGTCCAAATTCTTCACCTTATGACTTAACCAACTTTTCCCCCAAACATAAGAGCTTTGATCTAGAAGGTACCTTAGAGAACATCTAATTCAATCTGCTCAGTTTGTCAATGAGTGAGCTGATATCCAGAGAGAAAAAGTAACTTGATAAAAACCATTCAATCCAAATCTTTGGGTCCCAGTCTTATCTCCTTCTGGTGTACTCAGCTGGCTTGAAGAGGCACAAACTAGGTAAATTTAGTCTGGAGTCTCGGTTCGAGAAAGACCCCTACATGGAACAGCCAATTGAATGCTTCCAGCATTGAAAGTCTGGAAAATGAAAACAGAATGACGATGAATCACCGGATACCTCCTCAACAGGGGTGAAAACCTCATCACGTTTTTTATTTCAGCAGGAGGTGCCAGGTAAAATATCAGGGGTAGGGGGAGAGGTTGCCAGTAGGTGTTCGCTCTGAATTCCTGGGAGTCAGGTGACTCACCTTGGGGTCAGCGAAGACAGGTGCAGGGGCGGGGGTGGGCCAGCTCTCTTTGAGGGGCAAAGGGGATGGGCCCTTGTAATTCAATATCCTCTTGGTGCCACTCAGCACTCCAGCCCAAATCCATCACTGCAAATGAACCAGGTGACAGGATTAAATATCCCCTAATTGCAGTCCCCGGGGAGGGGCTGTGCCAGCTGTCTCTTCCACATGCCTAGCCTAGCAGATGGGAGATCAGATATCAAAGGGTCACTTCTGACGGGGCAAGAGGCAGGCCTGGTCCTGGCCACCTGGGCTGAGTGGAAGGAAGAGCTAAGAGCAGAATGGAGTGCTCTAACTCTAATCGGTCTGAAAACAGAATATTCGGTTCTGCCTGGCCCCTCAGCATCTTTGTATTAGGGTCTGCACGACTCCATGGCTGCTACTTATTTGCACTCCTCATTTGTCAGGACAGGATCTGGGCTCCTGCACCTTCTCCTCACATCCTCTGAAACTCGCTGCTAGAAATGGATTTGTGTCACAGAAAACTGGATATACCCAAGGGAACGCAGAAGGCCGCCTGCTCCTGCCCCTGCCTCTGGGCAAGACTGAGCCTCACTGAATTCTAAGAGGTGAGAGTTTCTCAGTTTTCCTTCCAGCGTGCTCAGAAAAGAGACTCTACAGGTTTGCCTGGTCGTGTATTCCAGCAACCAGAGCTTAAATAAACAGCGGCTTCTCCAAATCCACCGAGGATTGAGCAAGAAGAAATGCCACCTACATTTTGGCTCAGGAAATGGACTTTGATGCTAAGTAAATCCTGGCCAGGGGAGGATGCACTGGGCCAGAGGGGGAGGGGGGTCTCACTCAGCTGGACTGAGCATGCCCACAGCAGGAAAAGAACAAGGTGACTTCTGGTAGGTTCTTGGCCCTTTTCCTCTAGGATCTTTTCATCTGGGAAGCTCTGCCACTGTCTTACCTCAACACTACTCTTACTCAAACCAACTCCCATCCAAGGGCTCTGGACGGTTCTGTGGGAGTGAAATGCATTTCATTTTGCTGAAATCATGATATTGCAAAATCAGCAGGATCAGGTACAAGCCAAGAGTATCTCCCCATCCAAGGAAGGCAGGACCACAGGCGAAATGAAAAAGTGCTTGCCAAATCTCACTGAGGCTTGAGCAAAAGATAAAGACAGGCATCAAAAGGCCACTCAGTGGCCACAATGAGAAGATTGCAAAAGGCTCTGGTGACCTTTGAAGCAACATGATTATTGAAAATGATAAGACTTAGACAGGGGGAGGTGCCTCAGTTCAATTTTCCTTGGTGAAGCTAGAGAGCTCTGGGTCACCAGTCCCTGGACTTAAAAGAGAGTCTGATTCTGGTCCAGCTGTAACTGATTGTTTTTCTTTTTCTCATTCATTCATTCATTCATTCACTCATTTAACAAATATAATTTTTTAAAGGATCTACTCTATGCCTAGAAATATGCTAAGGGCTGCAAAGTTGATCAGGACCAATACTGTCTTTGCCCTCAGGGATTATGTGCCTGCTCAATTAGGCAAAGTCACTGCATTGCTCTGAACTTCAGCTTCAACATGCATCAAATGGAACTTGGGATACCTACCCTAGGTCCCTCATTAGGGTTATTGAGAGGTGGTTCACACACAACGACTAAGGGAAGACTGCTCTGGAAAAGCTCTTTTGCAGGTCTATAAAAGAAAGCAACATTTGGAGTCTTGCTTTAGCTCTGAGAACAATACAGCTAAGTCACCAGGGAGCTGCCTTAGAGCTCCTTCTCATCCTTCTTTGGCTTTCCCCTCCCCTTACCCAAGCTCTAAACAGCAACTTAGTCCAAAGAGAATCATCCCATCCTTGATGACAAAAGGGACAGTGGGATTTCTGAGTGGTCCTCTGGGCCCACGGATAGGAGGCCTGCAGTCCAGGATGCCAAACAAACCTGGTTATTTTGGAGCTAGTGAGCAGCAGAACTATAAGCTAAGAACAAAAGATTTGGCCCATTTCCACATCCCTGCAGGGATCATGGACCAGCAGAATACATCAGCTTCTAATTGTGTCCTAATTTTAGGAAAACCAGAAATCAGGAAGCTCAACATAATCCCCCAGCCCCTGAAAACTACAGGTGGTTGGAGGAGAACAGTTGCTGGTCACGGTATCTTCTGGCTGATAGTGTGTTACCATATAGGCCAGTGAGCCTAAATATTGGAATTACCTGGAGAATTTGTCAAAATACAGACACTCAACTTCCACCATGAGAAATACTGATTTTGAAAGTTTGATGTAGAGCCTGGGAAGTGATTCTGATGCACCAGAAAGCTTGAGAACCTCATATGCAGACAATCTCATGGGCCCACGTCTTGTCTGTTTGTGTTATACATTCAGGATGGAGCACAGGGCCTGGAACAGAGCAGGCACTCTATAAGTGTCTGTTGACTGAGTAAATGTATTCATTAAAATGTATGCAATGAAAAAGCAATGCTTGGCAAAAGTCAAAAGCTTTTTAGGATTTAGAGGTTTTCTAGGTTCCACTTGTATCTGGTTATCTTTCTGAATCTAGATTCTGAGACAATTGAGGAACCTACAATTGAGGTTTTTGTGCCTTCTGTTAGGTTAGTTCTGAATGAATGGATCTTTTCTCCTGTGGGCATAAAATAGAACTAATGTAAGAATGGTTTATCTTGTTTCTGCTATCATCATATTTTATTATTATTATTAAATATTATTAATAATAATAGTAAATGCTTTTACTTGTATTATCTCACCTCCTCATTAGGGATCTTATAAAACAGATGATGAATAACTATCCCCACTTTACAAATGAAAAAGCAAATGTGTAAAGATTTCATATATCTCATTCATCCTGTGATCACACAATTGAAAAATGGCAGGGTGAGATTCAAACCCAGACTTCTGGCTCAGAATCTAATGTTTTTAGTGTATACCAAGTTTCCAAAGAACCACTGAAAATCTGTATCCAGTGACCTCTCACATCTGTCATTCCAAATATGCAAAAGAGAATGACTAGAATCATTCACAAATCACTAGGGTGTGTTCCTTTACCAAAGAATCCTTTTTTACAACAGCTTTTTATTTTATGTAGGATCATTAAGAGGTTGAGTAAGACGGATAATGTAAAAATCACTCACTGCTAATTGAAATGCAGGAAAATCCTCTCTGAAATTATGAGTTAACAAGGAAAAGGAATTTGTTCTACAAAAATCTGGTTTGTGTGTAAATTTTAGGAGTGTACCTATCGCAGGAAATTCAGGTAAATAAGCTGCTTCTCCCTTCTGTTCTTCCAGAGCCAGGTCCTCGTGCTGTTAGAAAATTCCAGCATCCCAGCAACTGTACTCAGTCAAATCATGAGCTCATGTACTTTCAACCAGGCAACTTGGACAAAAGAAACTTTTGATGGAGTCCAACACGATCGTCACAGCCTTAGGTTGGACCTAGATGACACCCAAAGAGTAAAAAGTAATAGCTATTTTTTGAATATTCTAAACTTTTAGATCTTTAAATGTCATCCACTTCAAATACAAGGATAATGACTGAATATTTAGTCCCACCCTTCACCCTAAGTATTTTAAGCAATACTGAAATCCATGACTTTTCTTAACTCCTGGCTTTGGCCATTTGAACTGCCTGATCAATTAATTCATCCTAAAGTCAATTTGACTAAATAGCCAATCAATTCAGTTTAACATCCTGTTGTTCCAGTGAATGGGACAACTGACAAAATAGACCAATAACCTTGACAATGGGTCTTCGAGCCTATAGAAAGATGGGGTAGTGACTTGGAAGTCACCAGCTTTACAGTGCGGGGCCACTTGCTATAAGATGTGAGCTGAAGCAGAAATGAGCAGACTAAAGGTGTCCTTTATTCTCTGTGGGTGTCTCTAGGTCTCAGGTAGATGAAAAATTCTTATCCCTGGTGAGTCACAGTTGCCTTATGGAGCAGCCTAGCTTCTCACCAGCCTTCCCTCCACCCCTCCAATCCCCCCACCCCAGCCCTCAGGCCTCCAGGTCCCTGTCAGCTCTAACAGGGGGTGGGGATTGGTTAGGCCATTCACTGGTTCTGAAGTTTCTTCTACTTAAACCAATTTGTTAGGTGCTTTGTGATTTACAGCCACAGTGGAAAATGGGGCTGGGTATTGATTCTTGGCCTTTTCTATTGCAAATGGGTGTAATGTTTTATAGTATGTCAGAATAATAGCAGTGGGCACTCTATCAATGTCAAATGTTAAAAATGATCAGCTATTGTGATGTAGGAGATTAAATATGAAAGCTTGATGGGTATATAAAAGTGAAATGGCAATAATAAAGGGATTTTTATGTTCGGCTCATTGCTCTCTGGAATCTACCTGGGGAGTTATTACAGCCAATCGTGCTGATCAGTGACATATCACCATAGGTTAAAGGACAGGACAGGTGTGCCCCTTCCCAGGTGCTGTATAGCCTAGCAAAATGGAATGGGAGAACCAAGGTGGAGAGATCAGATTTCATATGGCCGTGTCTTTGGGAGCCTGAGTATAAATCCCAGGATGACTAGGAAGAGAAGGTACAAGGCAACCGAGAGCCAATCAGAAATGCCAGAGGTCTCTATACCCCTTCTTCTCCCCTGCCATGATGGTTCCATCTCTAAAGCCAGCCCAGGGAATTTTCCCCCTCAAGCAAGGTCTCCAGACAGATGACAATCTCATTCTATACAATTGCAGAAAGTTACAACTGGGCCATATCCCACAAGTCATCTGTATAGTCAAACTTCTCAGGGAATTGAGGCCCACAGAAGTCAAAAGATATGCTCAAGGTCACACAGCCAGTGGACAACAGAGGTGGACCAAACCCAGGTCAAGGCTGGAACTCTTTCACTGTCTGTCCTCAGCTGCTATAGGTGTCTGAAACTGTCATAATTCTCTAGCTCAGTGATGGCCAATAGAAAAATAATGAGAGCCACACACGTAGTTTTAAATGTTCTAATTGCCACATTAAATTTTTTTTAAAAAACAAGTTAAACTAATTTTAGTAATATATTTTACTTAACCTAACACAAACAAAATAGCGTCCTTTTGACCTGTAATCAATATAAAAATTATTGAGATAGTTTATATTCTTTGTTTCATACTAAGTCTCTTAATCTATTTTACAATGATAGCACATCTTAATTTGGACTGGCCACATTTCGAGTGCTCGATCGCCACATGTGGCCAGTGGCCACAGGATTGTAAGTGTAGTTCTAAACTGAGATAAATGGTAGCAGGGAAATACATACATACCCCCTAGGAAGGGATTCAGGGCTTGGGGGAGGGTAAGTGTATACAGAAAAAGCAAATAATTACTACAGTATATTTAGAAAACAAAAAACTGGCTTAAAAATACAAGCTCCAGACAGTAAACTTTGATGAAATCTCAGCGAGGACGTGCTGAAGAGGACTGACAGTCACACATGAGGACTTCTCAATGACAGACAGAAGGCGTATTAGAATTTGTTGGGGCTTTAAGGGGTCTGGGGATTTTCTTTTTACGTTTTCTAAAAATGAGTGTGAATTTACAGACTAAGGGACACACTAGCCCTTTGGGGAAGAGCAGCTTCTCAAATGATGCTGTTGTCACCATAATATAAGTTTCCGAATGCATTTTCTGAGAGAAGAAGAGAGTACAAGGACTGCACATCACGTGCAGGTGAAATTAAGTCTTACACTTCATGTAGGATGACAGTTAACCCTTGGAGGCATCCAGGTGCCTGAGCCATCCATGTCCGTCTCTCAAACACTCAAGGTAACGGGCAACCTCTCTGAGTATGCCATTTGCAGATGGGTCCTTCTATGTCCTGGAACACCCACTGGATACAACTCCAGTGGGGGAAAGCAAAGGCAGGCTCCCAGCTCTGAGCTGGAGATCTGGAGCGTCTGGTCCTGGAGGTCATCCTGAACTTCATGGCCAGAGAGTAGGGAGGCAGGAGCTGGGGGACAGCAGAAACAAGGGTGCAATGCCATTGCTTTGCCATTTCCTCGGCTTTGCCATTTCCAGGAACAAACCGACCATATAATGCACACAAAGCCAGCCTGAGAACTAACACCAGGTCCCTTTCAGCTGGAGACAGGCTGTCACTCTGACAGCTATCAAGCCAATCAGGAGGGTAAATTAAGGTGTCCTCTATTTTTTTTTTTTTTTCCTTGAGGGGCAGGGGGTAGTTAAAATGCTGATCTCCGAGTGACAGGTTTCTGAGCTAGGAGTGAACTGTCACTGCTGCTGTCCTCACTCAGGAGCCTCTCAGGAGGAGTGTGTCAGGGAAACCAGCAGGCTCCTTATAGACCTGCTTGCTCCCTAAGGGCATCCAGACACAAGTCACGCTGTCTGATCTGCCCCCTGGGACCAAGGGCAAGAGCGTAAGTCTGCACCAGTTTCCACTGCAGCGGGAGCCGAGGATCAACTTTCCACTTTTGGGAGAGAAACTCCTCCTTCTTGCTTTAATTGCAGCATTAATAATTAAGTGGTTGCTTTGACTATGTGGTGTCTCCTTACAGAGTGACATTGGAAACATATGCACACGAAGGCACACACCTCCATGTGTTCTGGAAGCCAGACATCAAGTCATTTCGAAAAATTATCATAAGCAAAAATTTAAAATAAAAAACAACAAGGGATGTATGGATGCTTGATTACATGAGGGCTTTATTAGTTGGCACTAATTAAAGCATGTTATGAAGTCTGACAAATGTCTAAAATTACTCACTTTGGTAAATAGTTTTGACACAAGTAATTTATTTAAAACAAGAACTTGGTGGAAAAGTTCAAGCAATTTTATTTTTGCCTGGGTAGCACATTATGCAATGTCTAGGGGGATAATTAACGATTAGTGGTTTAATGACAGAGGCACATTTATTATCCTGTTTCCTAACGCCTGCCAAGTCTTTCATGCGGAGTACTCAGGCCCACTCTACCTCCACCTCTGCGGGAGCTGACCTCCCACTGACAGTTGAACCCATTTCATAGATGGCATTTGCTAAGGCTGAATGTCTGCTCTCTGGTCTACCCAAGATCCCAGGGCACAGAGTCCTGGTTGTGCCCTTCCATGGCAACAGATAGTGCAGCACCGAGATGTACACTCCCCACTCCCGTTAGATTAGGGGACATTCTAATCACCATGTTCTTCATAAACTCTTCTGTTATGTTTATTTGTCGCCCCCTCCCCCCCAATTCCTTTGTTGAAACCCTAACTCCCAAGGTGATGGTACTAGGAACCTGGTTGTGCCCTTCCATGGCAACAGATAGTGCAGCACCGAGATGTACACTCCCCACTCCCATTAGATTAGGGGACATTCTAATCACCATGTTCTTCATAAACTCTTCTGTTATGTTTATTTGTTGCCCCCCCCCCCAATTCCTTTGTTGAAACCCTAACTCCCAAGGTGATGGTACTAGGAAAAGTGGCCTTTGGGAGGTGATTAGGTCATGAGGGCAGTGTCCCCATGAATAGGATTAGTGCCCTTATAAAGGCCCCCAAGAGCTGCCTCACCCCTTCCACCATGTAAGGACACAGCAAAAAGGACCCATCTATGAACCAGAAGACAGGCCCTCACCAGACATCAAATCTGCTGACACCTTGAACTTCCCAGCCTCCAGAACTGTGAGAAATAAATATGTTGTTTTTAAGCTCCCAGTCTATGGTATTTTGTTATAGCAGCCTGAATGAACTGAGACCTTCCTTATGTGGGGTCCCAGGCCAGTGGACAGGCTCTGTTATGAATCTGTTTGGGCCTCTCTCTCCAGAGCTCTGAGGCTGACCCAAAGGGCAACAACTCCATTCCAAAGCTTGGAAAACCTTTGCCGACCTTCTCACCAGTGTGCCTATTGCAGCTCCCTCTTCTGCTCTAGTTCCTTTTTCTCACTCCACTGGGGCAAAGAACAGGGCTATGTAGCAGTTATTCACACACACTGCACTGTCCAGACATACCATCCAGGCCATTCAGAAAGCAGGAGCCTCAGAGTTTCATCCCAAATGATCCAAATTGTCCCCTAAAAATACAAATTCCTAATAACTCTTTGTCTTAGTCCTCTAGGGGTGCTATAACAACAAAATAAAATAAATAAACTGAGTGGCTTAAAAATCACAGAAATTTATTTCCTATAGTTCTAGAGGTTGGGAAGTCCAGGATCAAGCCACCTGCCAATTATGTCTGGTGAGGGCCAGTTTTCTGGTTCATAGATGGCGACTTCTCACTGTGTCCTCACATGGTGGAAGGGCTAGCTAGCTCTCTAGGGTCTCTTTTATAAATCCCCTTCAGGAGGGCAGAGCCCTAATGACCTAATCACCTCTCAAAGACCCCACCTCTTAATACTATCACATTGGGGATTGGGTTTCAACAAATAAATTTGGGGAGGACATCAACATTCAGACCATCGTATCCTCCTCGTTTGGGTCTTTTTAAAAACATTTTTATTGATTATACGTTTTTATGGGGTACAGTTTGTTATTTCAATATATGCACATATTGTATAATGATCCAATCAGAATAGTTATCATAACTATAATGATCCAGTCAGAATAGTTGTCATAACTATCACCTAAATGTTTATCATTTCTTTGTGGTTATAACACTCAAGATCCTCTTTTCTAGTTATCTTGAAATATACAATATGATGTTATTAGCTATAGTCACCCTGAAGCACCAGAACATACAGCACCCTCCTTGTCGTGGTCTTTATGTCTACCCAGAATGGTTCATGTCCCACTCTGAGTAGCATGCTTCTTGGGAGCAGAAGAATGAACTAATTGACCTCTTAGGGTTCTGTTCCAATCTGCAAATCTGAGACAAGGAAAGATTACTTGGTAGTCGACACTGAGGCTTGCCTCCACTGTCCTTACCCAGGTAAGCCTCCTGGAGGCAAGAGAGAGATTTGGAAGAAGGCTGCAATCGAGGTAACATTCCCTGCTGTGTCACACAGAGCCACAGAGGATGCCCCCTCCTTCTTCCTTTTTTTTTTTTTTTTTCTTTTTCTTAAACCAAAGTTTGAAACTAAATCCACTGTGGGCTGAAGGAGGCACTTTAAACTTCGCTTGCTTCGAAGTTTAAATGGGAAGATTTGACAGGTATGCTAATGTTCCTCTATTAAGTCTGCAGAAAATGACATTAAAGGTATTGGTTAAAGACACGGCTCAGTGTTTGAGCAATTTAATGAAGTGTTACACACAAGCTGACCTTGTAGAGGGAGAAGCTCGCGGCTCTCTCGGCGTTTCGGGAGGCCCTGGCCATTCTGTTTGACATCTGAGCTTAACACCAACCCCAGACTCATTACTGTCTGTGAGGTTCTGGGAACTGCCAAGGGGGAGACCAGCCTGTGCTTGTAAAGTCCAGTGACAGAAAGAAGAGGTAAAAAGAGTGGCTCCTGATCCTCAGCTCCGTGAGGCCAGAGGTGCTGGTTTGAATGACATGTTCAGTTTTCATAAACATGGGCAGTGGCCCCCTGGGGAAGCTAGAGCAGGAGAAAAGGAGGGGACTCTTAGAGTGGGCAGGGTGGACAGGGTCAGCCAAGTGTAAAGGCCAGAGCTTGTGGCTGGCATCTGATCGCCAGATGAGCTGGTGGAGCTTGGAGGGGGGTCTTTGACGGGGCAGCGGGTAACCCCACGGAGAGTCCAGGATGAGGTTACCAGAAGCATTCAGTGGTGCTACATAGAAGTGAATCCCTAGAAAAGAGCCATAGAAATGGGGTTTCCAAGACCTCTACAGCAACCGTTTTCACTCATCAATTCATTCACTCCGCAAATGTTATCTAGCACCTGCTATATATCACTTCTCGCTCCAACTGTACCCTATTCACTATGTTCCAGCCACACTGGTATCCTGCTGGTGCCTAACACATTCCGAGCTCCTCCCTACCTCTACACATACTTTTCCCTCTGCCTGGGATGCTTTCTGCAGTTTTTCACAAAGGTGGCCTTACTGTATCAGCTTGCCTGTATTCCTACCCTCTGGGCCGTTCATAGAGCAGTATGAAGTCCATAGGTTTGGCTGGGTACCATAATAAATTAATAATTATTATATTTATAATCCTTTGAGTTAGCTTGGGTAGCTTACCACACCTTTTAAAGTTCTTTCCTATATTACCCTGTTTGAGATTTCTGTCAGCGTCATAAAGCAGACAGAGAATTTGCTGGCTATTCTGTGTAGAGAGAAGCAACCCAAAGCTGATGGTGGGTAGCTTACCACACCTTTTAAAGTTCTTTCCTATATTACCCTGTTTGAGATTTCTGTCAACGTCATAAAGCAGACAGAGAATTTGCTGGCTATTCTGTGTAGAGAGAAGCAACCCAAAGCTGATGAAAGCTGTGTGTCCAAGGACACAGTGCTAGACTCAGAACAGGTTTCAAGTCATCTGACTCTCTGACCAGAGCTGTTTCTGCTGCTGCAAATGGCTCATAGTTTTCTCTTAGTCGATGAGGTGGATGCATATTGAAGAGCCAGGCCAGGCATGCAGATCTCAGAGTACCTCACCTGGGGGAGACAGGGCAGGTGGGCGAAAAGCAGCGTCCACAAGGACACGTGCTTCTCTGTCTTTGCATGTTGCATGCAGAGCCACACCGAGGGACAGCCCTACTCTCAGGAAGTGTTTCTTCCCAGCCCAAGCCAAGAGCAAGGCCCAGAGCATCTTCGACAAGGCCCTTCTCTTCCACACTTTCTGTTTTCCTTCTTCTTGCCTCCCTTAGCCTGTGCTGTGAGCCACTGCATTCCACCCCCCACTTCAGTAAAGTTGGCAAGGGGTCCATGATGGAGAAAGAATTTGAGTTGGTGCTTGAGGAATGCACAGGATTCTGATAAAAGGGGATTGGGGAAGGGAGGACGGTGGACAGCCATAGTGTTTTCAGTAAAGTTGGCAAGGGGTCCATGATGGAGAAAGAATTTGAGTTGGTGCTTGAGGAATGCTCAGGATTCTGATAAAAGGGGATAGGGGAAGGGAGGACGGTGGACAGCCATAGTGTTCTCGCCATGCCAATCAGGCATCAGCTAACCAGGCATCTAATTCACCCCAGGGGACACCTGCTGACAAGAAAAAGAAGTCACTCAGATTAGCACTGTCATTTTAACATGGGGTAACTCTCCATTCTATTCCCAATAAAGATATTTCCAGCATTTTCATGGCCATTCCTCCTTACTTTTCATTTGGGGCCACTGTGCAGACCCGTCTTACCCCACCTAGGCCTTTCTGCAAAGGAGTGATCAACCTATACTGCTTGAGTTGCCACAGCTGAACACTGAATGGCACCGCTCTCTTGGCTTTGAGCTCACAGCTCAGACGTGATTAGAAATGGGACAGAAAGGGAGAAGTTTCCAAAAGGCAGCATGAGCCAGAAGCCTGGCGCCCGGGCCTTCGTCCCACATTGCTCCCGTAGACTTGGGGCTCTCTTCTCCTCCCAACCTTTCCCTTTCCTCTCCAACCGTTCTCTTCTTGTTTTCTGCCTTCCTTCTCTCTTCTCGTTTTGCATTTCTTTCCTCTCTTTTTGTATCCCTCCCTCTTTCTCCTCATTCTTTCTCCGTTATTTCTGGAATTTGATTAAGAACCCCTTCTGCACCCCATAAACATGCACTCTAGCACTTTCCATTCCCAACAAACTCTCATGACACGAAAACTCAGCCTCCCTTTTTCCTGGAAGGTAGACAGATAGTTCAGCTGGGGAGAGAGAAAGAGGAACTGAAATAATCCTCAGGCTGTGACACAGGCTCCTCTCCTAAGGAGGACACTAATGCCAGGAAAGAACTCACTCACAAACCTTTTGAAGAAGCCCAGAGGAGAGTGGAGAGATTTTTTTCCTCTTCTCCTTTAGGAAAAAAGCTTTTAAAATAAATAGCTTATTGGAGTAATTCTTTGCTGGTTATAAATATGCCACTCCAAAGCACTTTATTTAGAAGTTCAAAAAATAAAAAATAAAAAAAGCATCCTCCAGGAGAAAGATCAGCGTCACCCGGGGGAGTAAGGTTCAGTCTCTTCCCAGCCCTCCTCATGCCCAGCCTCAGACATTCATATATTCTCCTATAATATGATCCAGGTTATAAAAATAAATAAATAAATAAAAAGAGGAGAGACAGCTGGTTCTCCCACACAACTGACATTTTCCTTTATGCCTGGTTTAACTTTTTTTTTTACGACAGGCTGGGTTCACTCCATTGGAGAATTTCTCCCTTCAAATGAGCTTCGTGTTTCATGTTTGGAAATTTTTCTTTAGACCAAACCTCGTAATTTTTCAAGTTAAAATGTGTTCACTTTAAGCACTTAGGAAGTTTAAGGATCCATCTGATCAGCACATAAATCTGAGGTTATTCGTGCTAAAGTCCCCATGTCTAACTGCACTCTTAAAAAGTAATAAAAAGCAAGTGACATATTTTAACCTGTTTTTAAGCGCAAACCCCCAGACTGTCAGTTCCCTAAGCAATTGATTAGTATCTCGGTCCGCTCCCTGTTCTGTCCTTGGTGACATGCGGGTGTGCTACTGCATTTGCACTGCACCAGGCAGTTCATCGTGGAGTGGGAAAGAAAGACAGGGCCAGGGTGGTGTCCTTTCTCTTCTCTGTGGGGAGATAGATTTTTCCTTTGGCTGCTGACATTTGCTGGGCCCTAGGCCACGGGCTCCTCGCTGGGCCACTCTCTGGCTTATTGACTTTTGAGCTCACGCAGTGTCCTAGAAAGATGTTGACTTTGGAGATCAGGATCTAAGTTTGAGCTTGACTTGCCTTTACTGGCTGAATCATCTTAGGATGTTTGCCTGACCTCTCTGTGTTCCTGTACAAAGGGGTTAGCAAAAACATGTACAATACAGGTAGTACTAAGTGAGATAATGTATGTGGGGTTACTTAATAAAGAGTATATTCCTGTGTGACATATTTGTTAGTTTAACATGGTGGGAAGTCAGATTGCTTAATAATAGCCTGTCCCCTTTGGAAACTCACATGTGGACCAGCCAGGGCAGAACATAAAATTCCAACCTGTATTCCTACCTCATCATACCTCAAATTCCAGAGAGAGCCTTGGGTTCAGGTAGACATAGGCAGATGAGAAGCACTCCCTCCACACTCTGGCCCTGCCCTTAACCCACTGCTCTGAAGTGCAGGGGCTTCTATGACCCACTCAAGCTGTGTTGCTTGCTCAGACTGTACCTGTTGAGCTGGACACACTGTGACCACCTCTGTCAGTATGGTACTGGATACTCCGATCTCTAGTTGTACTCATGGTTGATCCCCGGGCCAGCAGCATCAGTATCGCCTGGGAGCTTGCTGGAGATGCAGATTCTCGGCCCCACCCCAGACCTACGAAATCACAATCTGCATATTAACAAGACTGTGGGAAATTCGCAGGCAGATCAGAGTTTGAGACGCACAGCCCTAGACCAAGTAAACTTGCAGGACACAGGCTGCGGCAGAGAAACTCGGCCCCACCCCAGACCTACGAAATCACAATCTGCATATTAACAAGACTGTGGGAAATTCACAGGCAGATCAGAGTTTGAGACGCACAGCCCTAGACCAAGTAAACTTGCAGGACACAGGCTGCGGCAGAGAAGGAAACTTCCACCACCCTATCCCACAGCAGGGGGCTACAGCATCTAACCCACAAAGTGCTGCCAGGCAATACCAGCTACCATAGTGGTCATCTGGGCAAGTGGGGCTCTTCATCCACTCTTTTCCTTTTTTCTCTAGCACAAGTTACCACAGGCGCTTGGTGTGGGTAGAATCAGATATTCATGTCCTGAGATTAAAGACTGAAAGTTTGGCTGAGGTACAAACAGAGACCCTAAGAGTATTACTAAGATTCTTTACATCTGTACTGCACCTAAAGTTTTGCCTATAATGTATCAATTGATCTTCAAAGTACCTAGATGAGGGAGGGGACA
>NW_007733812.1:0-15486 GCF_000696425.1 Galeopterus variegatus
GTTAGAAATTTGGCCATACCATTCTGCTACTCAAAGTCTATGAAGTATTAGTAGCTGTGTTTTGTTCACTTTCGTTAGAATAGCCCTGAATAACATGGCAGCCAACTACCTCTCCAGCTTCATGGTTTGTCATGTTCCAGACTAACCAAAATGCTTCTTTGTCTCCATGCCTTTGAATATTCTGTTCCTTCTACCTGAATGTCCTTTTGCTCCTACAATCCTCCAAACATCCAGCCAACAATTATTCAGGCTAAATTCCACTTATCTATGTGACTCAACTCAGGTGACAGTTCCTTTAGAATGTCTTATCTGCCTTCTTAGTTGGATCACGTGTCCCTTCACTGTACTTTGGAAACATACAGTGCTTGTCTCAGTCATTTCACATCTTCCCTTATTCCACTCATCTACGTACTTCACCTCCCCTGCTGGACCAACAGACCCTCACTGGCAATGACTGTGTGTTTCATGTTGCCATCCCTGAAACCCAATGGATAGTAGTCACAGTGCATGAAAAGGATGTATTTCTGAAGACCTGGCGTAACTCAAAACTGGCACAATAATAAAACTAGTCTTAACAAAGGATGGCAGGTATTTTTGTTTCTAGTTAAAGTGGAGCCACGACATAGCAATAGCATAAACATATTTTACCAACCCCTTCACTTGCCATCTTTGTAAATATTTTTAATATTTAATATTTTGATGAATTTTTAACAGGAGAGTTTCTATAATTTCAATTATGCATAAAGAGAAATTTTAATATGTATATCGCATTATTTCAAATTCATATCATTCACAACAAATGTAATGCCCATGTCTAGCACCTTATTTATAGTACTTAATGCAGATTTTCTTTCTAACCAGTCTTCCCCATGCCTATCCTTGTATCTTGTTTACTTTTTTCATCATTTTCATGTTCATTACCATAGTCATGACCGGTATGATCTCCTGGGATCTCAGGTAAACAGAAGCTGTATCTTTTCTCTCCTGTCTTCCAAGTTATTACAATTTTTCCAAAAACTCTGTGTGCAGAAGTGCAAGCAAAAACACTCTATATTTTATATTTTTAAGAAACAGTATACTTTGCTGTCACTTATTCTTCATGGTATAGTTTGGAATAATCATCATGTTTTTAAATTCCATAATGAGCCTGGTATATCTGATACCAGATAGAATATGAAATATAATCTCAGTCAGTGAGGTCACATTGTTAAGTAATCTAATCCAGATAAAGCCATATCTAAAAAGTAGGTTTAAAGAGCTTTCAGATTCCTACAATTATTTGCATTAGTTTTACTAGTTGTAGGGTCTACAGTTATTATAATGTGTTGTAGTGATGCTGATAACTTTAAGAATAATAATAAACTTTTATCATCAAGAACCTAAAAATGTATAGATTTCTCTAGCCTAGGCATAAAAAATTTTATTTGCATTATTGCCTCTTAAAAAACGAAGGATTCTGTTTTAGCTTTACTGGCTGTCTGGCAGAGCACCACTATAAAAATTGAAACAAAGAGAAAAAGGGTTTTCTGTGTTTTTTTATTTTATTTTTTTACTTTTTTAGCATATAGATTACTATTAATTACCATGTAATGAGCTGAAAATTCCTTCCAAGGAACTGTGGTTTGTGGATCCTTTAATGAGTATTTTCTTCCCACAGGGTGAAATAAAATTTTTAAAGTGTTAGGGATTTGCACTTGGAAAACATCTCTAAGCTATTTATACAAGCAAGTCAATAAGAAAAGCACATTTTCCATTTATAGCCTTTGTAGTGCATTTATGGACCTGACGTTCCTGGCGGTACATTGCTGCTCGTGGTAGCTCTGAGTGTGGCGGTGGGCGGACGTCAGTGCAGCAGGATGAGACCAGCATTCTCTACCGTCCAGACCCAAGCCTCTTAGGCCAGCCTGGGGCTGGCAGTTGCCTAATCTATGTTAACAGTTCTCAGTTCCCATTTAACTTTCCAAAGTGAAAGAAACCACAGAAGTGCACTTCTTGCTCTCACCTCCAAAAGGGATTGGGTCTATGACAGGCACCCCAACCAATGAGGCACACCAGTGACAAGAGGACACCAATGATTTAGTTTTTGGTCTTGTCCCAGTTGAAATGATTTTGGACAGTTTGCCACCACTTCCTTCTCTAAGAATACTTTCGAGGAGGAGGAATCTAAACATAAATAGGCACAATCAAAACAGGGCTGCTGCAGAGGACATGAAAATGCACCACGACCAGTTCTCTTGCTATGAGAAGTGTGACTGGTGAAGGGCCCCAGGTCCTGTGCTCTGAATCTACCATCATGATCACTGCTCCCCACCAAAGACCAGGACACATGGCAGGCCCATGCCTGCCAGGGATACTGGAAAAGACCCAAGCCTGAGAGATGCAGGGCTCCTCAGATGGGCAGCTTGGGCTTGAGGACTCCCATCGGCCTAGCCAAACCCTTCCTGGAACTGCACTGCAGACCGAGACTCTGCCTGTCTACCTTTCTTTCTTCTCTCTCTCCTTTCCAGGACTCTCTGCACCATCTCTGGCTCCCTGCCCTCTTCTCTTCACAGATTTTTCCTTCCAGTAATTCTCTTTCATGTCTAATCCTGTCTTGATATCTGTTTTTGTGATAACTCAGAAGGATGCAGCTATTGTACCAGGGGGGATTATGCTACCTGGAATATATTAGAAAACCCAAAAGTACATTGTCTTATTAACCAGACTCTCTGCACCATCTCTGGCTCCCTGCCCTCTTCTCTTCACAGATTTTTCCTTCCAGTAAGTCTCTTTCATGTCTAATCCTGTCTTGATATCTGTTTTTGTGATAACTCAGAAGGATGCAGCTATTGTACCAGAGGGGATTATGCTACCTGGAATATATTAGAAAACCCAAAAGTACATTGTCTTATTAACCGTTGAGTTCCATTTATTTCTCAAATTCAGAGCTAGAAAGTCCAATACTGGTGTAACTGAGAAGTCTTCTATCTTTTTGCTCCTGCATCCTGATACAGCTTTCATCCTCAAGGTCACCTCATGGTACAAAATGGCTGCAACTGCTCCAATCATTCCATCTGCTCCAAACAGCAAGAAAGAGTAATGGCAGAGGATTGAATGGTGCTCCTCCTAATCAAACTCCCTTTAAGAGCCTTCTTAAAAGTTCTACACAACTCCCCCTGCTGTTTTCTTGGCTAGACGTAATCACATGGGCATACCTTGCTGCAAGGGGGCTATGAAAGTAGCATTTTAGCTGGGAACATTGACATCTGGAATAGCATTGCTGTTTTGCTACTAAAGAAAAATTAAAGTATGGCTATTAGGTAACAACTCTCAGTCTCCTCCATACTGCTTTCCTTCTCCATTTCTTGTAGACATCAAGAAACAGGATGATGTCTGGCTCTCTGAGAGACAGTGTCCTGACTATGGCCACATTTGCCTTTGTCAGGGAAGCATGAGCATGACCTTGTGATCCCTTCCATAGTTTTTCAAAGCCCTGGTCTCAGGATTCCAGGGTGTAAACGAGCATCTTTAATTATCCATACTACACAGACACAGTATAAATTCTACGTCTTCAAAATTACAGTGTACTGGTTAAAAACAAATGGGCTTGGATGTCAGGAAGAATTAGAACCAAATCCCAGCTCTTTTGTTCACTAACAGTGTGAACTAGTGATCAACCAATAAGCTTTTCTGCCACGTAGTATGTGCTTAATGAATACTAGTTGGCTGTTGGTTTAATACTTTTACATGCAGTAAAGACTGAACTCTTAAAATCAGGGTGAAGCATAAAAAACTACCCTAAAATCTCCTTGACTTGTAAATTAGCTCATCCTAAACTCTATGGTCCAAAACACTAAACCTGCCTTTTTTATGGTTTTTTTTTTTTTTTTTGAGGTATCTATCCTGATACCTCTATTTTGAATATTTCCATTCTTCTTTATTTTTTCTAGGTTTGTTCTACCACTCTTTCCCTGTGTTTTTGTTTCTCTGAGCCTTTTTTCTGCATTTTACTCTTTTCTTTTCTAGATTCCCTGACTTTCTACGATGTTCATTAGATCCCCTTTCTAACCTCCATGAACACTGCCATGCATTTTTGGATTCCTTCCAGCACTCAACATCTAGCATCATAATGTGGTAGCACAGAACGAAATGGCCTCCAGTNCCTTTCTAACCTCCATGAACACTGCCATGCATTTTTGGATTCCTTCCAGCACTCAACATCTGGCATCATAATGTGGTAGCACAGAACGAAATGGCCTCCAGGCCTTCCTGCAATCTACAGCGTTAGAACTGTCAAGCTAGGGCTAGGGTCTGGAGCTCACAGACCCCTCGAGCCCATTCACAAACCCTTCACATGCAGGTCTCTGAGCTAGGTAACCAGCAAAAAGGTCTTTGGAGCCTTGGTTGAAGTAGGAATAGTCTTTATTCAGCACGCACACATCTAGGAGCTAGGCAGTACAAAGAGAAACTCCGAAACTCATCTGCTACTGGCAGGGTCCAAAGAAAAACCTGAAAACTGCACAGCTGCCAGCAGAGTAAACATGCTCTATTGTGAGACATGAGCTCTCTGCCGCCAGCCTGCTTCACAAAACTGCAGAACACACAAAAGCAATTAAATAGAAAGATACATGGATGTACATGCACACTAACTCCACCCACACAACTTTGTTTACAAGAAATGTCTACGGAGCCTGACTAAATTATTCTCTTTTCCCCACAAGAACCACCAGCAAATGGCATTTAGTAAGCATCTATTCCCTACATATTTTTAATCATTTCAACACTCTGAGACCAGAATGCATGTTTTCAACCAATTTATTCAAATGATGTAAATACACAGCAATGCTTAGCTAACTTGGACTTAAATTCTAGATCAGTTAATGAAGGCATTAGAAAATCCTCTCATCTAAGCAGCAAAGGTTTCTTACAAAATCACATAGGATAATCTTAGTAATCTCTAAGCTTACAGATGGAATTTTTACTACATTGCATAATGTAATGAAATATCACTCAAAATACTGTGTTCATTTCAATATCTATGGCTAAATTATTTTTTTAACTTGTTTATAAATACTTATTTTATCTTTCCATACTGCTAAATCCTGCTGATAATCACTCTCCCACATGCCAGAATTTATCAATTCAAAGAAGAGTGTTTTTTTTCCCCTTTAGATACCTCTTAAAGAAATTATATTGGAAATGGACAACAGAGTATTATAGATTTTGGTTACATGCAAAGTTGAAATTGTTTTTCACCCAGAGATAGTGCTCTAGGATCCTATACTTCTTATCTATGTAGACTATGAGAAATTGCTTCTCTTTCAGGACTCAGTTACCTCATTTGTCAACAGGAGGTAATCATACCTCTCTGGAGGATTGTTGTAAAGACCAGAGACAATGGATATGAAGCTCTAAGCTCCGAGCCTCCTACTTAATAGGCACTTAATAAAAGGAGGCAATGATGGTGGGGATGATGATGATGAAGACGACAGTGGTAATTAGAAGGAGGATGTGAAAGTGGAAGAGATGAGGGGAGTTGAGAAGAAAAGAGTGTATTCATTTAACTATTGCTACAGTAACAAATTGCCACAGACTAGCAGTCAGAAGTTTGTGGACTCGGTTGGTTTCTCCGCTTCGAGTGCCACAAGACCTAAATCAAGGTGTTAGCAGGATTGGGTTCTTTCGGGAAGCTCTAGGGGAAAATCCTTTTCCTTGACTTCTCTAGCTTCTAGAGGCTATGTCCTCGGCTCCTGGCTTCCTTCCTTCGGCTCATCCTCACAGCCAGCAATGGTGTGACAAGTCCTGGGGCTTTGGATGTCTCCTCCTCTTCTTCTGTCTCACCTCTCTGACATACTGCTCTTCCCTTCCTGTCCACTTTTAAAGTTTTTACACTGAGCTCACTCAAAAATCTCCCCGTACTAAGGTCCACAATTTTAATTCCACCTGTAAAGCTTCTTTTGCCATGTAACGTAACATGTTCACAAGTTCCAGAGTTTGGAGTGTGGACATCTTTGTTGGCCATTGTTCTGCCTACCCAGAGGGAAAGAAAAATGTCAGTCATAATAGGAATAATTCATAAACTTAAACATTAGATTCTAAAGGATTCAGCCTTTCTCAGTGTTCAAAGTGACATAAAAGCTTACATGTTGTATTAGTCCATTTCTGTTGCTTGTAACAAAATGCATGGAACTGGATAATCTGTAAGAAAAGAAATTTATTGCTTACAGTTTCTGAGGCTGTAAAATCTAAAGTTCAAGGAACACATCTGGTGGTGGTCTTGGTGCTGGTGACAGTGACCCAGGGGTCTCACACTGCCCCCAGAACCATGCCCCTGACCACCAGTATTAATCCATTCACTACAGCATGGTTCTACAATCTAATCACCTCTTCAAGACCCCACCTCTCAATTATAATAATAGGATTTCTCACCCTCCGCAGTTACAGTGGGAATTAAGTTTTGGGGGGACATTCAACTCAAGCCACACGATAAAGTTGACTTGGTGTAGTGGAAAGGCACTGACCACAGTTCCATCTCTATAACCCAGATCAGGCATTAAATGCTTTTAGATTTCTGGTTGCTCATCTCTAAAACAAGAAAATTAATTTAATGATATAAAGTTATTTCTAGTCACGAAATTCTACCATTCAGTAAGAATAAACTTAACAGCCAAGAAAAAAATCTCATCAATCCTTCCATGAATTAGAATGACATCATTTCACCAAAACTAAAGACAAACTTGGAATTGCACCTTATGGTCCATGACCCATGTGGGGAATTATAATGAGAATGAAGCCCTGGTTTATTTTTTAATGGATTGGAATCCCATTGAAAGATAAGCATGCATTGTCAGTTTCTCAGCATGGACTTCTCCTACTGTGAGCAGTCCCCTTCTTGAAAAAACAGAAAAACCGAGCAAGCATGATATAGAGCTAAGCCTGAGAAGACTACAGCTATTATATGCACAAATCTATTACTTCTAGGCACAGGAATGCATTAACATCTGTAAAAATATGAACGTTGTTCCTCTTAAGCACTTCCTGAGTGTAAAAGTGTCCCATGTGGGGGATGAATTTTTAGATTTTGTCCACTGTTTTAAAATTTCTCATTCTCTTAGATGTTTCCTGAAGCTAGATTTTTGCATAGGGGTTTCCAGTAGTAAATGTAATATAAAGATTTTGGTTTATTTACAGCAGTTCAACCACTGTTTTTCAATCAACTATGCTTCTTAATGGTGTTTTAAAAATAATATTTATCATCAACTAATTTAGAGTGAGTTCTTCCCTTTCCTGTGCCCCATGCCATCATGAGAAGTGAACCCATCTTGTAAACTGCCATGTAACAGAAAATGATTTCATTCATCATCTTTAATTAGGCACATCCTTACTTAAGATCTCACCAACATTCACTAATCATCTTATCACTGCTCTGCAAGAGGATAGACATTCGAGATACAAAGATGACTGGCATGTAAATATTCATTTCAATAATCTCAAAGTCTCTTAGGAAGAAAGACAAGTAAAGCTAAATAAGTAAAAAAAAAATAGTAATTATCATTTTAATGCAAGAGATAGCTGCCACCATAATCACATCTACATAGTACAGAGACAGCACAGTGAGGAGAGTCAGGAAAATGGAGAGGTGTCAGGGAAGCATCAAAGAAGTAGTCAAATAAACCTGGGTTTTCTTTTGCCAGGCACACAAAGTAGAGAAGAAGATTCTATGTAAAATTAACAATATGTGCACAAAGGAGAGAAAGAGCATGCATGTGTTTAAAATCTCTTCTCAGTGAAATGCCAGAGTACATTAATTTACTCTTTACATTTTTTGACATTCACAAGAAGTTCTGTTTCAGTGTATGCAATTTGCTAGAGTTGAAAGTTACATCTACTGGTGCAAATTCCAAAAACAGAGACCAAGCTTTGGAAAATGGTAAACTGCATGGTGGAGGAGTAAAGATTTTACATTAAAATCTTAGGCTATATGAAAGAAAAGTATAAAAATGTGTAGGTACTTAAGTCCGGTGGCTTGTGATGTAAGGAGACAGCTGTGCAAAACAAACTGGTAAGACGAAGGCCGGGGGCAGTATGCTCAGGGCCTTGAAGCTCTTGGTTGATAGCTTTTATAATAATAATTATTAAAGATATTGTTCCACTGTTTTCTGGTCTCCACGGTTTCTGACAAGGTCAGTGGTCATTCTAATCATTGCTCTCCTATGCAACATCCAGAGAGAGGACTAGACTCAGGAAAAAAATATATATACCTATATATATATATGTCTTAATATATGTATTATTTGCAAAAGAAAAATTTGTAATCATCTCATTAAAGCTGTTAAGAAAGAAACAACTTTTTAAGTTTCTAATGTATGTATTATTTGCAAAAGAAAAATTTGTAATCATCTCATTAAAGCTGTTAAGAAAGAAACATCTTTTTAAGTTTCTAATGTAATGAAGAAAGGATGACAGGTAGAGCAGTCCCCATCACTAATAATCCAAGTTATAGCATCGATATTTTTTCTATGTAGCCTTGTCTTTATAGTAGTAAATATTACTGGAAAGGAGAACTTATATACTATTATTTACTCATTTATTTATTTTTGCAAAAGAATCTGCCAACCTCTTCTTTTCTTAAGTGGACAGAAAAACCTTCTTTGGAGCAGATATTTTTTGTCTCTTCCCTAATACTTGAGTGTCCCTTCTTGGTTATGCTGAGTAGAATAGAGTCTAAGAGAATTACTTGTGGCCTTATAGAGACCACCTCTTCCAATACTTTTTGATTTACAGGGCTGATAGTGGGGGGGGAGGGGTTGGAGGAGATGAGTAAATCTTAATAGAACCAAAGGAACATTCTGGAAGAAAGAGATTAAGACCTGGAATTCCTATTCTTTGGTGATTCCACATTACTAGACCCCCCATAAATGGATTCTCATGATGTAAACTAAGGTTTGCAGGCAAGAAAGGAAACCAAGAGCCCCAAAGTAAAATTCCCCTGTAAGGGTTGGGTATGCATAGTTCAACACATGTGCCTAAGGTTTGGAGGAGAAGAGCTAGTTTTGCACAACCTGTGATTAACTGCAGCCCTTCTAATGTACCAGCCACACTGTGGAAGCAGTGACCATACATAAGCATATATTTGTTTAAAAGCTGTAAAGTTAAGAGCTCAAGGGTTAAGTCCCACTGCTGCCTCTAGAGGCAGCCCCAGCGAACAAGAATGCATCAGACCATATCAGACGAAGTTTTCATCAGCAATACTGCATAGGAATCAGATGCTGAGGCAGAGATTCGGGGAAGTAGGAAGTAGTGAGGAAGTGAAATGTGATGCAGTCTCAACAAAGGCCTTAGGAAATCCACAGGGAGCTCTGGAGCTGAGATGGCCTTTCAGAGTTGTCCCATGGCTGCAAAAAGGCTGGACTTAACCCTCACGGATATGGGCTGCTGGGAGGGGAGTAGAAAGTGGGGAAGAGGGCAAGGGCTTGGTGTGAGGCCTTGGGTGAAGTGGCTCTCACTGGCCTACAGCAGTTCTCACAGAGGGACGTAGGTGGGAGCCATCAGCCTTCAATATTCCCAGCAGCCAAGGGTACAAGGTCCTCGGCCCTATAGAGGCAATCTGGCAGTGCCCCATGATGGCCACTGCTAATAGCTACCAAAGACGTGGGCCTAATGAGCAGGATCTCCAGCCCTCAATTATCTGGAATGTGTCAGGAGATAAAATCAATAAGTGACATAATCACGAAGAACACATTTTCTTATTTTATTTCTGACAAATACATGGGTGTTGGAATATATAAGAAGTAATGTTTTATAAGATTACTCATTGATTTGCTTCCTAATGTTCTAAGGCCTAAATATTTTTTTTTAATTTTCTGTAATTTTACGTGATGCCTTTCCAGATCATGAAACATTGACTATAAACCATTACTTTTTTCAAGTTCTATTTTTTTTTTCCTGTTCACTAGCCCTTCACTCCACTGCCTCCTTCACTTTTTATTCTAATTGAGGCAGCTGCACCTGCCCCTTCTGTATCTCAGCTCTATAACAAAACCAGGGCTAGGAAGGCTTACAATAAAATTTTGCCAATGAATTGCAAACACAGAGTAGAGGGCAGTGTAATTTGTTAAATCATCATTCATTGCACATCGCACTCTTTACCCCAGTCCATTCCAGTGCTCTGTTCCTCTCTTTTGGTAAAGCTAGCAGGTATGGGCCCCATACACTGGTCATGTCAAGTCTCAGGTGAAGATTTACACTAAGCCACATGGAACCGCCATAGGACAGCCAGAGCAGAGGGATGGAGAAATAGTTTCAGTGAGTAGAAGAGATGCCACATAGGGAGCTCTGATTTGCGCTCAGTGCTATGTGGCCCATGACTTCCCTGACTTCCCAATCACTAGCCCAAGTCATTTACAGCAACAATGGCTGAAATCACAGACAGAACCCTACATAAATAGGATTCAGAAAGAATTTATTAAATATACCTAAATAACTCCTTGCTTTCTTTTGCATTGGAAACCATAGAACAAATGAGTATTCTGTTCTATTTCTTAGCATCTATACTCCTCATAATTTGCCCTGAATCTCAGAATAACAATAGCTTCCTGCTCAACTAAGAAAACAAATCCCCATTTCAAAGCTGAGAAAACACTCATTTTGAATCGTTTTCAAATCTAAAGCATAATTTTAGCCAAACTTATTTTTATAAACAAAAATATACACAAAAAAGGCATTCTGAACAAAACAAATTTATAAATGTAAATTCTACAATATATTTAACACATTTAATCAACTCAGTTGAGTTCATTCTAAGAGGAATACATACAGTGTGTGGCCTTGATAATCAACATATGTCCAGATATTTTTATGGTAGCATTTTCATAAAGCCCAAGTATGAATTTCTAATCTATTTGCCTTGTAGGGAAATGGATGAATAATTAAGTATGTTAAAGAGTTGACTGGGCTCTGGACTAGGCATACTTATCATAAAAAGAATAAAAAGAAAATAATTTTACATCAGATAATCTGCTTTGTGTTGGACATTTACATGAATTTCTTCTTTGCTTTATATATCAGATTTTTAATTACCATGCTTAATTTCTGACAACCCAAGCCATTTTGTCTTTTTTATGTTATCTAGAACAAGAATTATATGGCAAAATTTTTAATTTTGTGTATACTACATTAGTGCAATTTAACAAAGTTAATCTGACCAGCTCTATTTTTCCAAGAATGTCCTATCTTCTTGTTGATATCTTTCTTTTCAGTAACCAAGAATATTCTCAAGTTTAAAATCTATCTAATTGTTAACCAATTAAGGCTATTTTAGTAGCATGTGTGTGCATGCTCACTTGTGCACACACAACTTCTTTTGACTTTTTTATCCAGGAACATTTCCTTCTCCTAATTGTATCAATGCTCAGTGCCATAAAATTTGCTCTGGTAACCACAAAAAAGAAACAGGTTAAGAACATTATATCAATTTAGACTAAGAGGAGGGATATTTATTTCACAATGTGATGGCCAACACATAACTTTATTACTTTATAGGGTGAAAATCAGATGGGTAAAATGTGTATAATCTGCTGTGAGAGAAAAAAAATTATCATTCTCTCTAAAATCATTCTTAGTTTAAAGAATTGGGGAAAATTACTGCTTCAAAAAAAATAGTCTAATGAGATCAGTGCTGCCAATAGACCTGGGGATAGGTCAAGAGTGCTTTAGAGGGCTCTGCGTGTGCAACATCAATGTACTACGGGGCACATGGACATCTCCATCACCTCAGAATCCAATGTGCAGTGCAACCCATAACCCATTCTGTGCGTTTAAGAACCTGCTGAAGGGAGTCAGCGGAAATGATTTGCAGTGTGTGCTCATTCTCAAGGTGTAAATACTCCCACCATGGCTGATTTCAATCTCCCAATGTGATGTCAATACCTCAGAATTGGGAAAGATGCCATCAATGGATTCTCTCGAGTTCATATGAGTCAGGTCCAGCACACCAGTGCAGGTGACCCTAAACATCCCTTCTTGGGACTAATACATCCTTTGCCCTATGTCTACTAAACAAAAGATCTAAATGCCACAAAGTTTTCAGTGTTGGGTTTCAGACCCTGCTTTGGAGTGTGGGGAAGATCTAACAGGTGGAAACTTTTAGATAAGAGAAAGGACAAATTAATTTTTTAAATCCTCCCTCTCTGATAGTTTGAATACAATAGATTCTTGCATAAGGAAATTTCATAGTTTGAGCAAAAATAACATGAATTAGTGAACTTTGCTCAAAGGAAAGAAAAAATAAATTTTTGTGGATTAAATTCATAGCAGTTTGTAAATTATATATTTTGTCAAGTTTTCAGGGGAGGGGTGTAGGAAAGAGAGGTGAATAGGTGGAGAACGGGGTGCGTTTAGGGCAGTAAAACTATTTTGACATTATGCCCTTGGCAAAACCCATAGAACTGTACAACACAGAGAGGGAATCCTAATGTAAAACTGAGTTAACAATAATGTATCAGTATTGCTTCAGAATTGTAACAAATGTGCCACACTGATGTAAGATGTTAATAATAGCAGAAACTGTGTGCGTTGGGAGGAATGGAATGGAGGTATGGGAACTGTCTATACTTTCTGCTCAATTTCTCTGTAAACCTAAAACTGATATAAAAATAAAGCCTATTATTCAGGAAAAAATAAATAAACTCATAGTAATTTATAAATTATGTGTGTTTCTATTTGATCACCCATCCAAATATCACTAGCCCATCAACTGAACATTTAAGCAAACACAAGAACAAATTCAGGCATCTTTGATATTTTGCCAAATTTCAGTCATATTAATAATGTAATTTTGCACATATTTTGTCATATTAAATTATATTTGTCAAAGTAGAAATCTAGAATATATTTTATTTAACAGGTTAATAGTTTGATTTATAGCTTTAAATATTTGGACATCACTAATTAATTGGCTATGTTATTTATGAAATTACTTTTCAATATTGTCACATTCAATATTAAATTTGCTATGCAAAGGGATCACACGTTAATCCTTTAGAAAACAAAAATTTAATTGTCAAATATTGTGAAAACATGTGATTAGAAATTTGGATTTGAATTTTTAAAGCGAGTATTATTCACCTGCTGCCCCCGCAATTTATTATAGTAGCATGTTTGTTGAGTGTAATCCAGTCATTTAAGCATTTACATTGAGAATATTTCAATGTCTGGAACAAGACTAAGGACTTTGAAGACAAGCAATACTTTTACTTTCTTCAAGGTTTTCTGAATTCCCATCTCTTTCCTCTTGATGAATAATTTTTTACCCAAAGATTATGGATTTTCTTATTTAGATCTGAGTTTAAATCATGGTTCTGCTTTTTAACCAAAATTGAATGATTAAACCTCCCTGAGTCTTAAGTATCTTATCTAAAAATGGGAAGTAAGGAAAGTGTGTGCTCATGCATACATATCTACTTTGTGGTATTTGGTATTTTCTGAGATAACATGTTGCAGCATCTAGCATGAGCTGGACCTTCACTAAGTGTTTGCTGCCCTCCCTTCTCTAGAATGTAGTTTCTGTGGCAATCATTTAGCAAGCGTTTATAGTACAATATTGCTATTTAACTAGATTTTGATCCATGGAGGGCAGGGACTATGCCTCATTCATTTTTAAATCTTATCTAACCCTAAAACTTGGTGTCTTGTACATTTTCCAGTGTTGGACAATATCCTCATCTTAAACAAAAATCTGTTATGCTATATTTTGTTTTGTGGAAACCTGAAATATCAACCTGAATAAAGGCAATGTAAGTGCTTACTATTTGATGTGAGGTGATGGAATTTGAAACAGTCCAGGAAGTCTTACTTTAAAAAAAAAAATCCCAATTCCACAACATTTCACATTCTATCATTAGAGTGTATTACTTTGATATTTTCTTGATTTGGTCTTCTTTTAACATGCAATAATCCTAAGAAGTTAAAAAAATTTCTCTTTAGGGGTACAGGGACAATAAAACCAGAGGCTGGCAGAGAACTTAAACCAATGCAAAGAAGAAATTTTGCCAACATTTTGCCAGAACAAGCTCCAGGTACTTGCACTTGATGATTGTTAATAAGGCATCATATAGAACTTTCACAGTTGGTGACACTGAAATTTTCAAAAGCAGATATTACACTTTGGAAGTCAGAGTGTTTTCCAGCATCTGCAACCAAAACGAATCTTTTGCACTCTACATTTTGTTCCCACGCTGCAACCACCATATGCTGCTCTGTCCTTCCAGACTCATGAAAAGAAACGAAAGGAAATAACGCTTCATCCTCACTCATCACTTTCACTCTCATCCTGCACAGAAATGCAAATCAAACAGGAAGCTGAAAATGCAAGATACAGAATATCTGCCGGGATCTGGAAAACTGCAAAAGTTAAGGAGAAAATATAGAATAAGTGAAGTTAATGCAAAGGTTCTTTGTCTTGGTGAGGAAGAGGTGGGTGGAGTCGAGAGCAGGGGAGTGGTGGGGTGGGAGAGGTTCACTACAAACATATGTTACAGAGAAAACCAAGCATATTTAAAATTGGTTTCTTTAAACCCATATATTAAATTGTGCTTGATTCTCTTTTTTTTAAGTTATTATTGATGTTGTTTATCAAGCTACTTGAGGCAAAGTCATTAGAGACAATCTTTGGTATACTCCACACAAAGGGCAAAAAAGTTTTGGCAAAGAATGAGCCCATTAATGTCATTGAGAGTGAAGCTATCTTATAACAGGACAACTCTGAGTCCTCGGAACAGTGCTGTCCACATCTAGAGGACATCTGTGACATGATGATGTCAGCCATCTAGACTGTGGCTGTTCTGTACACATAGCCTATTTGTCAGGTGCTGTTTAGTGTAAAATACTAGGTAAAAATATTGATATAGCACCTTTAGGATTCTCAGTGCACTTCCACAGACATTCAGTCCCCATAAAACCCTGTGAAGTATCATGACATGTTTTATTGTGCAGATAAGAAAACAGGAAATTGAAGAAGTGATTTGGTTAAAGCCACATGACTAGTAGAATTCAAGCCTAGAAACCCTGTGAAGTATCATGACATGTTTTATTGTGCAGATAAGAAAACAGGAAATTGAAGAAATGATTTGGTTAAAGCCACATGACTAGTAGAATTCAAGCCTACCTTCTCTGCTTCTAAGTCTGTATTCTTTCTGCCATATGTGGAAAACCTAAGTCATCCTTTAACTTGAGATCCCATGAGTACTTTGTTTCCTGGCTTCCTTTTCCATTTTAAAATCAACTTTAGACACTAGACTTTATTATTTCAATAGTTGTTCACCTGTTCATTTCCCTGTTTTCATGCCTCATTCATATTCTTTATCTAAAATTGTTTTTTCTATATGTGATGGCTAAATTTCCTGTGTCAATTTCACTGGGCTAAGGGATGCCCAGACAGCTGGTAAAACATCATTTCTGGAAAATATTAGCATTTCCATCAGTATACTGAGAAAAGAAGATCTGCCTTCA
>NW_007733812.1:16073-17651 GCF_000696425.1 Galeopterus variegatus
ATCATTTCTGGAAAATATTAGCATTTCCATCAGTATACTGAGAAAAGAAGATCTGCCTTCATCAGTGTGGACAGGCATCATCCTCAATTCATTGAGGGCCTGAACAAAACAAAAAGATGAGGAAGAGTCAATTCCCTCTCTCTTCTTAACCTGGGACATCCTTCTCCTGCGTCGGACTTTGGAGCTCCTGGTTTGCAGGAATTATACCATCAGCCTTCCTGGTTATCCAGCTTGCAGATGGCTTATCGCAGGCCTTATTCTCCATAATGGTGTGTGCCAACTCCCGTATAATTCCCCATTAGTGTTTCTATATATATGCCTATATAGAGATATATACTTGTATGTCATATATATTCTTTATTGCTTGAGGGTGTCAGGAGAGCAACAGTCACCTAATTTTCTCCAAACAGGCCTGCATAGCCCAGCATGTACAGAGAGGGAGTACAGCCATGCATTCCAGGCCTGGTCCTGTGTGTTTAGGAATGGAGCCCCTTTCACTCTCAAAACTGTCCTGCTTTGGGCAAATTGTTCTCTTAGGACCAATCAAAGCAAATAGCCTTCTGCACAGGCAGAGGATAAAGGAAGGTACCCTTTCTCCCTTTACACATCCCTCCAAGAACTCACCTTCATAGGGTTCTCTATCAGCCTCTTGTCATAAAGATGCTTCCTCATTGGCTGTTGGGAAGCTGCAGCACTGATATACTAGAATATGTTTATAGTTGCTAATTGCAACCATGAAGGGGCAAGGGTGCCCAAAATCTAAAATGGCACGTTTTTCAAAGTTATTCACATTTGTTTGAAATGCATCTTATTATCCTATTGCAGCACAGCTATTTTTGCACAATGTTTTTCTTTGGCAAGAGTATCCAAGGTGCTGTTTCACCAAAGTTCGGAGTCCCATAACATACTAATAGCTGTTCTTTGCAATCTGTTTCTTTATTAAGTTTGAGTAAACCCATGCAATAGACAGGTTTTTAAAATAAATACTTATAAAAGCATTTAGTATCTGATATACATTATGTGTCTTTGGAGGTAGAGAAGTAGCTTACATGGAAAATTTACCAAATTGACTTGACTGTAGAACGCAGTTTGGAAAACAGTGTCCTATGGTTTGGTTTAGGCCAATATAAAATGATTTTAATAGAGTTCTACATGTTATAGTAATTAACAAACATTTTAATTTATTTTAATGTCCTCACCACACACTAGCTTAGTGATGAGTGATAAACAACAAATCATCAGGTTGGATAACAGAATGCTTAGAACTAAAGTAGAAAATCTGCCCTATGAAATTCACCTAAGAAATTTAAGGAAATCCCAGAAAAATCTTACTTGGAAGAGAAGTAATCTGTAGTCACCATATGAAGAATTAATTGTTTAGCTTTCTATTCAAAAAAATGTTCCTTGGGAATTATTCTGCTAATATTAACTGCTATATGTATAACAGTAATTGGCTGAAGGAATTGGGAGGTAAATCCCCACTGTTTTGCCTTCTAATTTGCAAATGAAGTCAGGTTCAGACCAATGCAATTTATTTGTACGTATATGGGTGCGTGTGTGTTTGTGTGTGTGTGTGTG
>NW_007733812.1:19258-41961 GCF_000696425.1 Galeopterus variegatus
AATACAATAAGAAATCTAAATGGGAAGCATTTCCTCATTTGAGAGCATTTCAGATATTTTATCAGAAAAAAACTGTGTGGCCAGCTTATGTTCAGTTTAGCTTGAAGAGATTATTTCGAGCTCTGACTTTCTAGGTTTTACAATTTCATTATTTAATTGTCTGCATACTTGAGAAAATAATGAGAGTCATGAAAGTAGCTTCAGAGTTGTAGTGCTTTTCATGTACTAATTGTATTACATAGATTCTCTCAATACAAGACTGTGAAGTAGGTTCATTATTTAATTGTCTGCATACTTGAGAAAATAATGAGAGTCATGAAAGTAGCTTCAGAGCTGTAGTGCTTTTCCTGTACTAATTGTATTACATAGATTCTCTCAAAACAAGACTGTGAAGTAGATGCTATTGTCTTAATTTTATAGATAAGGAAGATGAAACTATGAGAATTTAAGTCACTTTCCCAAAGTCAACCAACTTGAAAATTCCAAGGCCAGGATTTGAATCTCTGATCCCAGAACATAAAACCATAACCCTAACAAGTAAAATTTTCATATTGCTTGAAGTACCAATCACTATACTTTTTAAATAATTTTTAAAGAAGGATTTGTTAAGACTAATTTTTAGTACCTCAAATATAGGATCTTTATCTCCAAAAAAGATTAATAAAATTATTTATTATCTATAAATTGTGAAGGAAACATTTGTTTTAATTAGTAAGACCCTTTTACTAAACAGAGAAACTGAAGTCAAATTTCTCTTTCCCTGTAAAAAAGTAGTTAAATTGAAAAATTATCCTTTCATAAAATATTAAGAATAAAATGGCTCATAAGAACTTCATTAATATGTTGTTAAATTGATTGCCAACAAGACATTTTTAAAATTTAGATGACAATTTAATTTTTCTATTAAAACATAAATGTTAGCTGGGTTTAGATTTCTTTCCTTTGGAGAGGGAACTGGATTAATGTTTCAGGGCCCTAAGGTTTGGCAGTAGCAAGATTCAATATCATGTTTACACATGAAGTTCCTAAAGGTTCTCGAATTTCATTATTAAAAGGGGAAAGAAAACCCAAAGCACTATGATCTGAAAAATGACAAATAGAGATAGCCCAGCAAAATGAAATACATTCACATGAAAACAAAATCCTCTATAACCAAAAGATCATATCTTAATTCCCCAAAAGTACTATTGTGTCAAAGTGCCTCATATCTATGACCTTTTCCTACACCTCCAAGTGGACAATACCCCATAGGTAGAAAACAAGTTTTCCCTGTTTATTTTTACATTTGGAATATTATGTCTGCCCATCTGTGACATGCATTTTGAGACTTGGCAAGAGAATGACAGAGATAAAATTTGTCAGACTGTGAGATTTAACAGTGCTTTTATTCCATTCTGATGGCATACTCAACATTTTTTTTATGCACCTACTTCTCCTGATGCACTCATGAAAGTTTCTTCTGTGGTACTATAGTTTTGAAGTGGGGTGGCCAAGCTAGAAGTCAGGGAAGAGGATGGGTGGAGTGTCCCTGAATTTGACCATTTTAGCCAACATTTCACTCTTAAAACTCTCCCACACTTTATAACTAGGAACATCAACTCTTCCCATTCTGAAGGAATTTAGAGTTCATCACATCCAACCCCCTGTACTTATGAGAAAACTTACTACTGGTGGTTCTCTTAAACTGCCCAGAGTCAAACAGGAAATGACAGAATCAAGATTAACTCCAAATTCAATCTTCTTTTCACAACGCTGTCTCTCTCTGATTACTCTGCCCCTTTTTTCCATTACTGGCTTCTCTTCNCTATAGTTTTGAAGTGGGGTGGCCAAGCTAGAAGTCAGGGAAGAGGATGGGTGGAGTGTCCCTGAATTTGACCATTTTAGCCAACATTTCACTCTTAAAACTCTCCCACACTTTATAACTAGGAACATCAACTCTTCCCATTCTGAAGGAATTTAGAGTTCATCACATCCAACCCCCTGTACTTATGAGAAAACTTACTACTGGTGGTTCTCTTAAACTGCCCAGAGTCAAACAGGAAATGACAGAATCAAGATTAACTCCAAATTCAATCTTCTTTTCACAACGCTGTCTCTCTCTGATTACTCTGCCCCTTTTTTCCATTACTGGCTTCTCTTCATCTTCATATTGCCAGAGGCTAGCCTGAAAATTTGGTTTTCAAGTCTTTTCTTCAAAGATGATCAGATAGTCTTGGTCATCAATTTATCAAATGTTTACATTCACTTCAAATCTATACTTAGCAGGCCTTTTCACATGACTCACACTTTAAGCCAATGGTACATACCTGTATTAGTCTGTTTGGTGCTGCTATGACAGAATACCACAGGCTGGTGATTTACAATGAACAGGAATTTATTGGCTCACAGTTCTGGAGGCTGGGAAGTCTAAGATCCAGTGGGCAGCATCTGGCGAGGACCTTCTTGCTGTGTCATTCCACAGAAGAAGGCAGAAGAGCAAAGAGAAGGTGAGAGAGAGCAAAAGGAGGCCAAACTCATTCTTTTGGAGCTAACCCACTCCTGCAATAACAGCATTAATCCATTCATGAAGGCAGAGCCTGCACAACCCAAATAACTCCCATTAGGCCCCACCTTCCAACACTGCTGCATCGGGGATCAGGTTTCCAACACATAAACATTTAAATCATAGCAATACCAACACATGGAACCTAGCGTGTGGAAAACTCAGCATTATTTTACTCTCTCAGTCAGCATTCCTTCCTACCACTTTGACTGCTAATGTTATCAAATATTTCCCTAGTTCCTGAAATTCACAACTTATAGATCCCTGAAATTCACAACTTATAGAATTTTAAAAAGTGATGCCATTTGGGGAATCGTAGCATGAGTTAAGTTTTCAGATATAGTCCCCCCTTTATCCGCAGTTTTGCTTTCCATGGTTTCAGTTACCTGTGGTCAACTGCAGTCTGGAAATATTAAATGGAAAATTCCAGAAATAAATAATTCCTAAGTAGCATGATAAAATCTCATGCCATCCCACTCTGTCCCTCCCGGCACTTGAATCATCCTTTTGCTCAGCATGTTCATGCTGTATAAGCTACCTGGCCATTATTGTATAGGAAAAAACAGCATTAATAGGGCTTGGTAATATCCGTGGTTTCAGGCATCCACTGGGAGTCTTGGAACGTCCCCCAAGGATAAGGAGAAACTACTGCAGCAGCAATTTAGTCTTCAAAATGTTATGTTACAGATAATGGTATAGCAATAAAATTGAAAATGGTTTCCCACATACCACAAAGTAAATCCATAATAAATTCTTTCCAAAAAATTTACCATAATGTCTCTCAGATTCAACCCTTTCCTTCTGTTCTCACGGTTACTGCCCTTGCTTTTTCGGATTTTCATGACTAGCATGTGACAAAAGTTAGCTGGTCTCTTTTCCTTCTCCAACACCTAACTGATAAGATCTTTAAAATTTCTTTGATTACATCACCTCTTCTTCATGTAAGGACTTCCCCTTGCTACATTTTTCCCACGGGATCCAATCTACATTGTTGAGCCTCCAACCTAACAACCATTCTTTTTGTTTATCCAACCACTTTTCTCATCTATCTGTAACATGATCACTCTCAGACAAAAATTAGAAAAGAAAGACTTACAGGTGGAGATGAAATTAATAGCAGAGTGAGGACAATGTGGCATACTAGAAAGAGCACAAGATTTGACCTGGGTCTTAATATATGTGTATCTATATAAGCATGTGTGTGTACCCTCTGTAAAATCTGGGTGATATAATATTAACTGCACAAGGTTGTTATGAGCATTTAAATACAAGGGTCTTCAAAAATTTTATGGAAAGATTTGCATTATCTTTTAATTCTATTTTTTCATGAGATTCTCAGGCACATAGCAGGCATTCATTGATAATGACCACTGTAAATTAATACAAACACTGAAAACATTCACATTGTATCAGTACTATGCTAACTAGTTTAAGTATATTAGCTCAATTAATCCTCAAAACAATCTTCAACAAGTTAGCATAGTAGATACTGCTCATTGTTTCCCAGTAACTATTCTCCCATCTTTCATTTCCCCCACCCCAAGTTTTGTCTAGGCACCTGGATGCCCAGCTTCCAAATCTATTTTCAAGCATCCCTTGCTGCTGGCTATAGGCACATAACTAAGTTCTATGGGACATAAGTGGAAGTGATATATGCAATTTCCTGGGCACAACCTCTATGAGTAAATTCTTTGCCCTCTGCTTTCCCTTCCCCCACCTCCAGTGGCCTGGAGTGTGACATGTCCACATTGGATGAATGAGGACAACATTCATGATGATGGTAAAGCAACAAAAAAAGAGAAACCTGGTTACCTGGGATGACCTTGCAGAGCAGAGCTGTTGACCCAACCTGTACTACCTCCTACCTCCAGCATGCTAAATGAGAAGGAAGGAGACATTATCATGTTGGAGCCACTGTATTTTAGGGGATCTTTTTGTTATAGGAGCTTAGCCCCTGGCCTCACAGATAAAGGTAGGTGCTGTTGCTATTTTTTTCACATATAAGAAATAGGAAAACAACCCAAGAAACACTGGAAAAGAAAAGGACAAAGCAAAGTACATCTGAGCACTCGGGCTGTTCTTATAGTTGAGAAGCTGTGGCATGAAGCTGGTGCAAGGACAGCTTAGTAGGGACGGAGAAGAGAATCAGCTTTGGGTGCAAGTCATTGAATTACCCACCAAGTGGAGCAACAAGCTGCTAGTCATGTTCGTACTTAGCTTCCAGGTTAGCTTGAGTATTTGCAGCTGCAGTGGTGAGATGCAGTGGCAGAATTTAATATTAGTCCATATCTGGTAGCCAAATTCTGTCCTCATCTGTACTCACCTTTCCCAGCAAGCCTGATTTGCTTACATTCAATCCCACCACCAGGAGATTTTGTTCTTTGGTGGAGACACCAACAAGGATTATGATAGAATCTTATAAGATTGCCGTGCAAATGTGTCTAATAGAAAATGGACATCATTATGCCAAAGAGGCCTTGCATACCACTCATCATCTGCTCAGCAAACCTTTATTGACTGCAATATCAAAACATGATTAAGAGCAGGGACTTTTGAGTAACACTGCATCTTTAGCTGTGACATTTGGGGAAATTATTTACCTTTCTGTGACTCAGTTTCCTCACTTGTAAAATGAAGAGTGTATACATATTCATAGTGCATATGTGAAGACTAAATGAATGAAATAAATGCAGTTAAAACAGTGCATAGCACATATGAAGTCCTCCTTCTAGTCAGAAGACACAGACATATCCACAAATGTATGCAATAAAGTGTTGTAGGTATGGTGATTCCACATAGAGCCCAGGGGCATTACAGATGGCAGGGCCAACTTTCTCACGTAAGGGTCATGAAGGGCCCCATGGAGGACAAGCATTCCTTCCTTCCAAGTAGACATCACTGTGCACTTGGGTTTTTTCCCCCAAACTTATTTAATGCAAATATATTTATGAGGGCGGTGGTGTAGTAGCTAGAACACTGAATAGATGGCAGGGCCAACTTTCTCACGTAAGGGTCATGAAGGGCCCCATGGAGGACAAGCATTCTTTCCTTCCAAGTAGACATCACTGTGCACTTGGGTTTTTTCCCCCAAACTTATTTAATGCAAATATATTTATGAGGGTGGTGGTGTAGTAGCTAGAACACTGAACGCAGAGTTTATAAATTCTGGTTTCTATTCCCATTTGTGAAGCGTACTAACTGACTTGGAAAAGTAGATTTTGAGCTTCTATTTCCACCAGTAAAATAAAGATAGTAATAACGATTCTTCCTATTTCACAGTTTTTGTGAAATCCAAATAATATAAATATGAAACACTTTATAAATAAAAGATATTAATTATTATTTCATAAAGTTCATAGTGCTTTCTACTCAGAAGAGTGCCAATTCTAATTTTTGGCAGTGATCACCTACAATTCCAGGTAAAAATGGGAAGCTATATCTGTTCCCTACTGGCAAGAGTACCCTGATCAATAAGCAGCAGCCCCCACTTGTATGGGCTGGGGACAAGGGATATATGTTATCTCATATTTACAGACTGTGCTGCATACAATATCAGGAGCAAAGCACATAAATGCTTATATGAATGTAACCTAGAAAAAGAACATAGTTTCACTGCAGCATTAAATGATTAACATTATAGTATGTGAAAAATAACTGGTTTTTAACCGTTTCTAATTGCCAAAACTGGTAAAATCTTTCTGGATCCAAGTAGACTTTATCAGTTTTAAGAGGCCCAAGCTTTTCAAAATTCTTCATAATGGTGACTGAAATACTAATTACCCTAGTACTATGGGCTGAATTGTGTTCTCTCTAAATTCATATGTTGAAGCTCTAACTCCCAAGGTGACTGTAGTTGGAGATAAGGGCTTTAGGGGGTAATTAAGGTAAAATAAGGTCATAAGTGTGAGGCCACGATCCAACAGGATTAGTGTCCTGATAAGAAGAAACACCAGATAACTAGATCAAGACAATGTGGTATCTATGTACAACAGAATATTATTCAGCCATAAAAAAGACTGAAATTCTGCTATTCACAGCAGAATGGATGAGACCGGAGAAAATTGTTTTAAGTGAAGTAAGCCAGGAACAGAAAGAAAAATAACACATGTGCTCATTCATAAATGGGAGCAAAGGAAGACAAACAATCATAGCAATATGTTGAACTTTCAGAAGAACAGAACTATGCTCACTAGAGGTGAGAAAGAGGGAGGGGGATAGGAAGAAATGGGTTAATGATGCAAAACAGCCAGTTAGAAAAAATAAGTTCTACTGATGTATAGTTGAGCTAGGCATCAATAATTAATATTAACTTACTGCACATTATCAAATGACTAGCAGAGAGGAGATCAAATGTCCTGAACACAAAGAAATGATTATGTTTTATAATGATGAACAGGCTAATTACACTGTCTTGATCATTACACATTGTACACAGGTATTGATGTTCAACCCTGTACCCCACAAATATGTATAATCAATTATGTTTCAATAAAAGAAAAGTCCACTTTAAAAAAAAAAAAAGGAGAAACACCAGAGAGCTCTCTCTCTCCCTCTCCGTGTGTGCTCAGAGGAAGGACCAGTGAGGACAAAGCAGCCATCTGCAAGCCAGGAAGAGGGACCTCATCAGAAACTAAATCAGCTGGAACCTGGAAACTTGATCATGGACTTTCCAGTATCCGGAACTGTGAGAAAATTCATTTCTGTGGTTTAAGCCACCCCACGTATGGTATTTTGGTATGGAAACCCTGGCATACTAATATACCTAGTAATACCCATAATTACAAGGAAATACTCTCATTACCAGGAGAATGTGCAACATTCTGTACTAGGGTATTCTTTAGCTGTGGCATTGTCATTCCAACACTTGGTGCCCTCTGGAGTAGGACAGCCAGACAGGAATCAGTAACATAAGAAACAGACAGCAGTCAAGGATGTGAACCTAGGATGAATTTAGTTATTCAGGAGGTAAAGGCAAGAGAAAGTTATCTCTAGTGGGCAGGAAACAGGGCGTGAGTAGCCACCAGGCCCAAGCAGTAAGAATCAGGCCAGACACTGGGAATCAGCGGTGCCTGAGTGAAGGAGCCACAGCCCAGAAGCAGCAACATGAACCTGGTGCTAAGGTGAGGGCTGTTTCACTGCGGAATCTTCCATGCTGGCTGCCCGGGCTGCACCTGGTATGAGATAAAAAGATAACCCTGCATTCAGGGGTAAGCTGGGAAGACATTACCACTCTTAAGGGTTTGAGAAGAAGAATGCCTGCTGGTAGATCCAGGTATCTTAGGAGGAGAAGACAGGAAGACTATGGGGACATAGTTTCCAATAAGTAATTTGCAGTTCTGGAAGTAGAGGCAAGGTGCCATTATATGTGTAATATTTTGCTTGTTTGTGAAGAATTGCAGGTGATTTATTTTATCTCTTTTTTTTCCAGTGGACCACGACTAATAACATGACTGTACTACTCTAACTAAGCGTGACCTTTAATGTGATAGAAACTCCCTGCGGTACAAGTAATAGTACTTTGGAGCAATTTGAAATATGTTTACTCACACATGTTGGGGAAGGAGAGACGCATGAGGATAAAATCCCCTCAGTCACCAAGAGGAGGTCTGTGATCTTTCTCTGTGATGCTCTTCAAATACAGTTACAGCTGCTCCAGGGGGCAGGTGTGACCCTGTGGGGAAAGGTTTTTCCCCTCTTGCTCCTAAAATTATATGCATATAATATGTTCTCTGGAGACTATTTGCATGACATCTGTTTCCTTTATTTTTTACTGTCCTGCAGGAGACGATCTAATTAGGACAATAAAACAGAGAATTAATGTGATAGCATTTATGTTGAACATTTAAGCCCCCAGGAAGTAACTTTTTCCTCAATTTTCAAAAGACTCCAGGTGAAAATTGAAACCTATAGATAACCACCTCAATTTAACACTTCCGCTTGCACATATTATCAGAGTATGAGAAATCAAGAGGCGAAAAGGAAGCCTTCCTCATAATCATGTTTTTTTACAAGAAGATAACATCAGTCTTTGCAAAATGATCACATATCTATGGAACACAAGTGGAACGGAAACAGTCATTTGCATTGTAAAAAGTTAAGCAATGAGTCTGGGAATGTTTTTTAGTGAAAATTAGCGTTCTCTTTTCCAGGTTGTGTTAATTTCCTATTGCTGTGGTAACAAATTACCACACATTTGGTGGCATGAAACCATAAAAATGTGTCGTTTTAACAGTTCTATACATTAGAAGTCAACGATGGCTTTCAATGGGCTAACATCAAGGTATCAGAGGAGCCACCCTCCTTTCTGCAGGCTGCACAAGAGAATCCATTTCCTTGCATCTTCCAGCTTCTAGAGTCTATCTCCATTCCTTGGCTTGTGGCCTCTTCCTCCATTTTCAAAGCCAGTAACATCAGGTCTCACACGACATCACTCTGGCCATCTTCAGTGGTCACACCTACCTCTGATTCTGCCTCTGCCACCTCTCTCTTCCACTTTCAAGGACATGGGGCTCACCCAGAAAATCCAGGATAATCTCCCTATTTATTGTCAGCTAAATAGCCATCTTAATTCCCTTTGCCATCTGACAGTTTCCAGGGTTAAGACATGGGCATTGCTGGGAGACATGGAGTTAGTGTTATTCTGCCTACCACTCTTTCTAAAACTAAAAACACCTTCTTTTCCTTTGAGTGTTCTCTACACAGAGAACACAGCCTCACCAGTTCCTAGTAAAAGAAAAGCAAGGTCAATGCCACCTCCTAACCACAGATCTAGTAGTGAAAAAGCAGAATCCCTAATCCAGGGGAAGGTAAAGGGTTGCAGGTCCCATTAGTTTAGAAAGGAGTTGGGTAAAGGAGGCAGCCTAAACCCTGTGAGATTACTGGGTCCACTTGCTGCTCCAGGGTTTGGTAGACACATTCCCAGTGAGTACAAGAGGAGACACAACTGCAGGAGCAAGAGGACCTGCCTTGTTATCTCAGGCTTGCTGTCTCTGGTGGGGCTACTTGAGAGCAGCCAGGAAAGAGGCATGAACCGCCCATCACAAGTAGCTACTAAACATCTGAAATTACACGCCTGAAAGTCAGTCCCACCCTTGCATGTCAAGGACATACTTGTGTCTGAATTTAAACATCCTATAACTCATTCTGCTTAAAAGTCTAGTAGTGTCAAATACTTTAGGAAGCAGTTTGATAGCAAGTGAAGAAACTTTTGTAATAAAATAATATTTATTTGGAGTGTATAATGCCAAAGGAGAATTGTTCTTTGGATCTTACCAAAATACCTATCAAGTAAAACTTTATAATCTGAATAAAGGAAATAATCAGATGCATTATTTAGTTTTACATATATCTCTTATAATCAAAATATAACTGGAAATTTTTAAATTCATTAAGTCAACTTTTACTTAGGTAATTTAACCCATTTTTGCTCATTGTGATGACTAATATGTTTAGTTACAAATGTGTCAGATATTTTATGCTTTTTGCTTTTTATTCTCTCTGGCCCCTACCTTTATTTCTTGTAGTTTATTCTATTGACTACATTTTTTTGTTTTTTGTTTTTGTTTTAATTTTCCCTTGTGACTTAGCATGTACACCTATAGTTTTACATTTTGCTGGGAATTAACATTTTACTTTAGAATCTATGTATTAACTGCATTTCTCTATTTTATACCCAATAACAGGTTGAAGATACAAGATAGAACAAAGCAAGGTTCTACCCAAAAGAACTTACATTCTAGGAAGGGATATACAGCACACATATTAAATCAGTGAAAAAGTTAGCTAGATACTTACTGTACCAAGCACTATGGGAACTAAATGAAGCAATGAGCTAGAGAGAAAGTAAGCAGGAAAAGCTATGTTGCATGCACACTGAAGGAAATTGTCTCCAAGAAGGTGACTTTTGAACTGGGAACCAAAGAATGAGAAAATCAGGGGAAAGAGCATTTTACGGAGAAGGAAAAAGACCCAGAAGAGAAAAGTCTCAGCGTGTTCAAGGAAAATTGAGCCAGAGTGGGTAAAGCGTAAGGTTAAAAGCAGTATATGATGAAGATGGAGAAGACAGGAGCTAGACCAATAGGATGACCATATAACTTATCATCCAAAGAGGGACACATTTTTTTGAAACATAATTGATTATATATACTCGTGAGGTGCAGAGTTGAATATTAATAATCTGTGTACAATATGTAATGATCAAATCAGGATAATTAGTACATTCATAATTACAAAATGTAGTCACTCTTTGTGTGCATTCACCAACTTCTTGCTAACACCCCTCCCCTCCCCTTTCCCACTTCTAGTAACCACAGATCTATTCTCTCCATACTATAGTTTTTGTATTTTTTTATTTATTTATTACGAATATTCATGAGATACAAAGCTGATTGTCCCCATTCTAATCCATGATGTGGGGGCCAGACTCATATTGGGGACATATCCATTACCAGAAATTACTTTTGTACCCTTTGTCCCTTCCCAATTATCCCCCAATCTCCCTCTCCCTCAACTCTAATTTGTAGCCCTAGGAATGTTCCCTCCCTCTGTTGGATCACTGCACTACTGTGGTCTTTCTTTCCTGCCTTCCTTTCTCTCTTAGCTCCCACATATGAGTGAGCACATGTGGTATTTATGCCTCTGTGCTTTGCTTGTTTCACTCAGTATAAGTTTCTCCAGATTCATTGATGTTGTTGCAAATGGGAGTATTTCATTCTTTTTTATGGCAGAGTAGTATTCCATAGTGTATACATACCACAGTTTCCTTATCCAATCATTTATTGATGGACATTTAGGTTGGTTCCATGTCTTGGCAACTGTAAACAGAGCTGTACTAAACATGGGAGTGCGGGTATCTCTTTGACATGATGATTTCCATTCCTCAGCATATATACCCAGAAGAGGGATTGCTGGATCCTATGGAAGATCTATCTGTAGTTGTTTGAGAAAACTCCAAACTGTTTTGCAAAGTGGTTGTACTAATTTACAGTCCCACCAACAGTGCAGTAGTGTTCCCTTCTCTCCACAACCTCGCCAGCATTTGTTATTCACCATCTTTTTTATTATAGCCTGTCTAACTGGAGTGAGGTGGTATCTCAATGTGGTTTTAATTTGCATTTCCCTGATAACTAGTGATGTTGAGCATTTTTTTCATGTATCTGTTGGCCATTTGTATGTCTTCCTTTGAAAAATGTCTATTCAGCTCCTTTGCCCATTTTTTATTGGATCATTTATTTTTTTACTGTATAATTTCTTAAGTTTTATGTATATTCTAGATATTAGTCCCTTGTCAGAGGCATAGTTGGCAAAAATTTTCTCCCACTCTGTAGGTTGTCTTTTCACTCTGTTGATTGTTTCTTTTGCTGTGCAGAAACTTTTTAGTTTGATATAATCCCATTTGCTTATTTTTTCTCTTGATGCTTTTGCTTTCGGGCTCATGTTCATAAAGCCTGTGCCCTGACCTAACTGCTGAAGTGTTTCACCTATATTTTCCCTTAGTAATTTTACAGTTTCAGGTCTTATACCTAGGTCTTTAATCCATTTTGAGTTGATTTTAGTGTATGGTGAGAGATGCATATCTAGTTTCATTTTTCTGCATATGGATGTCCCGTTTTCCCAGCACCACTTGTTGAAGAGGCAATCTTTTCCCCAATGTAGTTTTTTGTTGCCCTTGTCTAATATCAGATGGCTATAAGGCTTAGGAGTGATTTTTGGGTTCTCTATTCTACTCCACTGGTCTGAATGTCTATTTTTATACCAGTACCATGCTGTTTTGGTTACAACAACTTCGTAGTATAATTTGAAGTCAGGCAGAGTTATGCCTCTGGCTTTTTTTTTTTTTTTTCCTCAGGATTGCTTTGGATATTCAGGGTCTTTTGTTTTTCAAATTAAAAGGTTAGATTGTTTTTTTCCATTTCTGTGAAGAATGTTGTTGGTACTTTGATGGGGATTGCATTGAATCTGTAGATCACTTTGGGTAGTATAGACATTTTCACAATGTTAGTTCTTCCAATCCAGGAGCATGGAATATCTTTCCATCTTTTTGTGTCTTCTTTAATTTCTTTCAGAAGTGGTTTGTGATTCTCATTGTAGAGGTCTTTCACTTCCTTTGTTAAATTGGTCCCTAGGTATCATATTTTTTGGTGACAATTGTAAATGGGCTTACTTTTTTATTTCTCTTTCTGTTAATTCATCATTTGACTGTATAAATGCTACTGATTTGGGGGCATTTATTTTGTATCCTGCAACATTACTGAAGTTATTAACCAGCTCTAGGAGTTTTTTGATAGAGTCTTTAGGTTTTTCTATATATAGTATCATGTCATCTGCAAATAGGGAAAGTTTGACTTCATCTTTTCCAATCTGGATTCCCTTTATTTCTTTCTCTTGCCTGATTGCTCTAGCTAGTACCTCCAATACTATGTTGAATAGAAGTGGTAAGAGTGGACATCCTTGTCTTGTTCCTGTTCTTAAGGGGAAGGCCTTCAACTTTTCCCCATTCAGAATAATACTGGTGGTGGGCTTGTCATAAATGGCTTTTATTATGTTAAGATATTTTCCTTCTATACCTAATTTGTTGAGAGTCTTTATCATGAAGGAATGTTGAATTTTGTCAAATGGTTTTTCAGCATCTATTGAGATGATCATATGATCTTTGTCCTTGAGCTTGTTGATGGGATGTATCACATTTATTGACTTTCATATGTTGAACCATCCTTGCATCTCTGGGATGAATCCCACTTGATGATAGTGTATAATTTTTATAATATGTTGCTGTATTCTAATTGCTAATATTTTGTTGAGGATTTTAGCATCTAGGTTCATCAAGGATATTGGCCTGTAATTTTCTCTTTTTCTTGTGTCTTTATCTGGTTTTGGTATCAGAGTTATGTTGGCCTCATAGAATGAGATTAGGAGAGTAACATCTGTTTTAATTGTTTGGAACAGTTTCATGAGAATTGTTATTAACTCCACTTTAAAAGTTTGATAAAATTCAGCTGTAAGGCCATCCGGACCCAGGACATTTTTTTGTTGGAAATTGCTAATTAGCACTTCAATCTCCTTGCTTGTTATTGGTCTGTTCAGGTTTTCTCTCTCTTCTTGATTCAGTCTTGGTAATTTATGTGTGTCTAAAAACTTATCCATATCTTCCAGATTTCCAAATTTGCTGTCATACAGTTGTTTATAATAGTCTCTAATGATTCTTTGTATTTCTATGTTGTCAGTTGTAATGTTTCCCTTTTCGTTTCTGATTTTTTTTTATTTGGGTCTTCTCTCTCCTTTTTTTTTTATTTATTTTGTTGTTGTTGTTAATCTAGCTAATGGTGTGCCCATTTTGTTTATCTTCTCAAAAAACCAACTTTTAGTTTTATTGATCTTTTCTATTGTTTTTTGGGTCTCTATTTCATTTAGTTCTGCTCTGATCTTAATAATTTCTTTCTGTCTACTGCCTTTCGGTCTGTATTGTTGTTGTTTTTCAAGTTCTTTGAGGTGTAGCATTAGGTCATTTATTTGGAGTCCTTCCATTTTTTTGATATAAGCATTTACTGCAATAAATTTTCCTGTTAGTACTGCTTTTGCAGTATCCCACAAGTTTTGCTATGATGTATCTTTGTTTTCATTAGTTTCTAGAAATTTTTTGATTTCCTGTTTAATTTCTTCTTGGACCCATAGGTCATTCAGGAGCCTATTATTTATTTTCCACCTATTTGTATAGCTTCCAGCAATTTGCTTATTGTTAATCTCCAGTTTTAGTCCATAGTAGTCTGAAAAGATTGTTGGAATGATTTCAATTTTTTAAAATTTGCTGAGACTTTATTTGTGACCTAATATGTGGTCTATCCTGGAGAATGTACTGTGAGCTGATGAGAAGTGTGTTTTTTAGCTGTTGGGTGAAATGTTCTGTATATATCTGCCAAGTCCAGTTGGTCTAGGGTGTATATTAAATCCCATCTCATTTGTTGACTTGTTGCCTGGAAGTCCTGTGCCATACTGAGAGAGGGGTGTTCAGATCACCCACTATTAAGGTATTAGGTCCGATATCCTTCTTTAGGTCTAAGAGTGTTTGCTTAATATATATTTCTGGGTGCTCCAGTATTGGGTGCATACATGTTTATGATTGTTATGTCTTCTAGCTGGATAGTTCCCTTTATCATTATATAATGGCCTTCTTTGTCATTTTTAATGTTTTTTGGTTTAAAGTCTATTTTGTCCAATATAAGAATAGCTATTCCTGCTCATTTTTGGTTTCCATTTGCATGGTATATCTTTTTCCATCCCTTCAATTTTAGTCTATGAGTGTCTTTACAGGTGAGGTGAGTCTCTTGAAGACAGAATATACTTGGGCCTAGCCTTTTAATCCAATCAGTTAGTCTGTGTCTTTTGAATGGGGAGTTTAGTCCATTCACACTCAGAGTAGTTATTGAGAAGTGTTGTTTAATTTCTGTCATTTAATTGCTACTTGTTTAGGTCATTTAAATATCATTTGATCATTATTTCCCCTTTTATTTCTCTTCTTCAATGTGAGTTGGGAGTTTAAGGTGCAATGATTTAGCTTCTTTCTCTTTCTTGCTGGCATTTTTGTTTTAACTGTCGGTTTTGCTCCTGTTTTGTATTTGTGATGATAGTCACCATTATTCAGATTCCAGATGAATGACTCCCTTGAGAATTTCTTACAGGGCCAGTCGTGTGGTGGTGAACTCCCACAACTTTTGTTTGTCTGGAAAATACACTTTTTCTCCCTTGTTTCTGAAGGAGAGCCTTCCTGGGTAAAGAATTCTTGGCTGGCAGTTTTATTCTTTTAGTAATTTGTATATATCGTTCCACTTTCTTCTGGCCTGTGGGGTTTCAGTTGAGAAGTCTGCTGTTACTTTGATAGAGGTTCCCCTATAAGTGACCTGATGCTTTTCTTTTGCTGCTTGTAGAATTCTCTCTTTGTCTTTGAGCTTTGTAAATTTAACTATAATATGTCTTGGGGAGGATCTTTTTGGTTGAATCTGTGTGGGGACCTTTGAGCTTCCCGGATCTGAAGGTCTGTATCTTGCCCTCCACTTGGGAAGTTTTCTGTTACTATTTCCTTGAGTAGGTTTTGATACCTTTTCTTTTCTCCTGCCTTTCAGGAATACCCACAATTTGGATGTTAGAGTGCTTGAGGTTGTCTGCTACCTCTCGCAGGTTTTCCTCATTATTTTTAATTCTTTTTTCCTTTTTTTTTTTTTTGTCTGCCTTTCTTATTTCAAAAAGACCATCTTCAAGCTCTGAAATTCTTTCTTCTGCTTGCCCTACCCTGCTGCTCGAGCTCTCAGTCATGTTTTTTATTTCATTGAGTGAGCCTTTCATTTCTAAAAGTTCTGCTACATGCTTTTTTATGGTATTAATCTCTTTGTAGATTTCCTCCTTCACATTGTGGATATTTTTTCTTGTTTCATTGTGTTCTCTAATTGAATCTTCCTTTATTTCCTCAAGTTTTCATAAGATCATTGCTTGAAATTCTTTTTCAGACATTTCAAGGATTCCCTGTTCCATGGAGTCTGACTTTGGGGCATTACTGTATCCTTTTGTTGGTGTCATTTCTTCTTGGTTGTTTGTTCTTCTAGTGTTTTTTCACTGATGCTTGGTCATTTGGTAGGGGGTTTGCTTCTTCTATTACACTGAGCTTGGCTGTGGAGTGGCCTTGGTTGCTACTGTGCGGGTGAATTGTCTTTGCTTGACAGTAGGTGTGGTGGTGGTTATGTTAAACCACCTTGGTTCCTGTTTGAGACTCTTTTGTCATAGAATGAGCCCCTAGCATGTGGAGTTCTGCTGGGCCAGACTCGGTGGGTCAGAACCATAGGCTGGTACTCCCCCCTGGGTCTGAGGTGGGATGAGGGGCTGAATGGAGCCACGTGGTTCTGCTGGTTGGTGTTGCTGCCAGCTGCCCCTGGTGGGCTCACCTGCACAGAACAGTTCAGGGCACAGGTGCAGGGCCTGGTGCTCCCCCCTGCCTGGGTTCAAGGTGGTGGGGTGTGGGGGACACGTGGAGCCATGGTTCTGCTGTCTAGCACCGGGGGTCTCACCTGCATGATGCCATTTCAGGGTGCCAGGGTGGGTCCTGGAGCTCCCCCCCCCACCTGGATCCAAGGCAGTGGGGTGAGGGAGCCATGTGGAGCTGCCCAGTTCCACTGTCTGGTGCTGCTGCCAGCTGCTTCTGGTGGGCTCCCCTATGTGAAGCAGGTTCAGGGTGCTGGAGTGGGGCCTGAAGCTCCCACCCTGCCTGGGTTCAAGGCAGCGGGGTGAGGGAGCCGCATAGAGCCACGGTTCCACTGGCTGGCACCAGGGTTCAACATATTATTGTGATCTTTCTTTCTTTCTTTTTTTCTTTCTCTCTCTCTTTCTTTCCTTCTTTCTTTTTCTTTCTTTCTTTCTTTCTTTTCTATTTAGTTACTTTTTAGCTCCCACTTATGAGTGAAGACAAGTGGTATTTCTCTTTCTGTGCCTGGCTTATTTCACTTAACCTAATTTTCTCCAAGCTCATCCACGCTGCTGAAAATCACAGAATTTCATTCTTTTTTATGGCTGAGTAGTATTCCATTGTGTATACATACTGCATTTTCCTTATCCAGTCATCTGTCAGTGGATATTTAGGTTGGTTCCATATCTTGTCTATTGTAAATAGAGCTTCAGTAAACATGGGAGTGCGGGTATCCTTTTCACTGGGTGATTTCCACTTCTTCGAGTATATAGCCAGAAGTGGGATTGCTGGATTGTATGGTAGTTTTATCTGTAGTTGCCAAAGATGGACACTTTTGATCAAAAGGAGGGTGCTATTGATAATTACACTGGGACAACAGGCATAAGTCAGCATTAAATTACGGATGTATGGTCACCATACTCACAGGCCAGTGTAAGTAGTTTGGATCTTTCAGTGTATAAAAGGAAGGCATTAAAGACTTTTAAGAAAAAAATGACATACTCTAATTTATATTTTAAAAGGTTATTCTTGCTGTTGTGGAATGGAGAGGGGCAAGAGTGGAAAAGGGGGACCCAATTAATTTATCAGGCATGTGATGATAGTGACTTTGATTAAAATTGTGACAGTATAAGTGGAAAGAAAGTGGAGGATTTTCAATATGACAAACAAGAAAAAAAGACAGAGAGGTGAAACCTAGGTTTGAGGTCCGAGCCATTGGATGAATGATGCTGTTAGTTATTATGGAGGCCACTGGTAGAAGAAGAGGTGAGGATAGGAATGGGATGCAGAATTGTGCATTAAACATATTATCCTTGATATGCCCACAACCCATTCAAGTGCAGTCGTCCATTACCAGTTAGATATCAGGGCTCTTCTCAGGGGAGAAGTCTATGCTGCATATATACAACTTGGGGATCATCAGCCTTTAGAGGGCATTTAATGCCTTGGTACTACCTGAAATCATCAGGGAGAGAAAAACAGAAAGGAGAAAAAAGGAGAGGGGAGGAGAGAAGGAGGAAAGGAAGGGAGGAAAGAGGACTCAGGTCCAGGCAATGAGGTGCCTCCAACTTTAAAGGTTGATAGAGATGGAAGAACCATCAAAGAAAACAGAGAAGGATGTTGAGTCAAGAGAGGGCTTGCTTTGTTTGCTTTGGTTTTCAGGCTGCTTTTTAGGATGGGGACACTAGAATGTATGTGTCCGCTGATGCAAGTGATGCAGTGGAGAAAACAGCTTACAATTCAGGGGAGAGGGAAATAAAGAAATGACATACTTAGAAAGTCAAGAGGTGTTGGATCCAGAGCAAAAGGGGTACAGTTCTTATTGTGTAAATCAAGTTTTAAAAATTTCTTGGATAGTCCCAACACAGAAGAGAAATACTGGACCCTTTCTTTAGTCCACCCCTTCTACTTACTTACAAATCTTCATTAATATGATATGAAATCAAGTTTTAAAAATTTCTTGGATAGTCCCAACACAGAAGAGAAATACTGGACCCTTTCCTTAGTCCACCCCTTCTACTTACTTACAAATCTTCATTAATATGATATATGACTTTAAACCTAATAGTGCATCAGTTAACACTATATGTTTGAGCTTTTAAGGGAGACTTTTTCTACAAGGGGTCTTCAAAAAGTTCATGGAAATATTCATATATCTTTTAATTCCATTTTTCCAAGAACTTTTTGAAGTACCCTCATATTTTCATTCATTTTTTAGTTTAGACTCAACCCCAAATTAAAATAGTCTCAGTTATCACCAATTTTGTATAGACACTGAAGAAAGGGCTTTGTATTCATTGCATCATTTAATGCTTTAAAAATCAACAAAGCAACAAATGTATATATTTATTTATCTTTTATTAGAACAACAAAAATGCTACACAAAATCAACTCAACTGTGTTGATTCTGCTTCTCGATTCACACACACTGTACCAGCTCTCTCTACCTTCAGCTTACTGATGAGTAAGAAGTAACTGAGAGGAAAAGAAACTATGGGTTGCCTTATCTTTCCCTTTTCTCTGTGTCATTATTTTCAGTGTAAATAACTGGCTGATTAATATAGGGAAGTAACATGTTAAGTGTATTAGTTTGCTATGGTTGCCATAACAAAGACTGGGTGGCTTAAACAACAGAAATCTATTTTTTCACAGTTCTGGAGGCTGGAAGTCCAAGATCAAGGTGTCAGCAGGGCTGGTTTCTTCTGAGCCCCTTCTCCTTGCATTGTAGATGACCACCCCCTCCCTGTGTCTTCAATGGTGTCCCCTCTATGGGTGTCTGTGTCCAAAGTTTCTCTTCTTATAAGGGCAACAGCCATTGGATTAGGGCCCACCTCATAACTTTATTTAACTTAATCACCTCTTTAAAGGCTCTATCTCCAAATACAGTCATATTCTGAAATACTGGGGGTTAAGGCTTCCACATATAAGTTTGGGAAGTGAGGGTGCACATTTCAGTCCATAACAGTTAGAAAAAATATGAGAGTGTCCTCTGGTTGTTCATGTTTCTTAGAATGGTATTGCCTTCTTGCCCCATTCAAAGCAAGTTCTTGTTCCAATAGAAAGCATGGCCATTGGGGCTGTCACCTTCTCCATGTGCTCAGCTGTAAACACACACACTTATGTGTAGTCTCTGAGTCTCACTGAACACTTGAGCATGGCAGGTCCACTGGAGTTCTGTGCTCGCGGGCATTGAGAAGGCTGTATGGGAACGGAGTGGCAGCAAACAGTAGACACACTGCGTGCATCTCGTCTGCTCACATGCGTGCTCCACAGTCCATCAGACTTCACCTATGAAACACAAGTTTAAAAACAAAATTATGAAGAATATTCAAGATGGCGATTGCAGAACATTAAACTGAGAGAGAGCCCTTCTGAGAGCAAGGCCCCAAGTACAAGATAAGGACATTAGAGAGTCCACTTAGCAGGAATCGCAGATGCTATATGCAGATGAGGCAGCGAGGGACAAGGGATACTCATACTGCATATTCCTCCATTCATATAAATGCTCCAGTGTCCAATCAGACTCCACTTACAAAATACAAGTTCAAATCTAAAGTTAGTAGGAATTTCAAAATGGCAGCCGCAAAGCATCAAACCGAGTACTTCTAAGCATGGGGTCCCTGTAATTGCACAGGTTGCATGCCCATGAAGCTGGTCTTGGAAACAGATGTGGCCACCAACAAAAGACATTGGCCATGTGGACGAAGTCTTTTCTGCATAGCCTCATCTCTGAATTGGCTCATAGATGTGGTGTGGTTAGAAATCTCCTCTCTTCTTTCTTAGGATTGCCATGTGGTTTTAGCAAAAATATCAGACATACCTGATAAAAATCTGTAGAGCACAATACATCCACAAAATGTACAGGTCAAAAAACACAATCCAAAACGTATGTTAATAGCAGCTGCTATTGCAGCTTCTACACAAAATACTACATATTCCATATAATAAATTCATCTTATAGACATAAATATTAGATAAAATAAAACAATATGTTGCATGACACTAAATGTAAGTCATGTTATAACATAATAAAATGATCTTAATTTTTTAAAATTGTCTTTTTAATATCTCATCTTTATTTCATCAGCAGAAAGCTCATGGAGACCAGCTCCAAGCTGGACACCTGGTGCCCTAACCTTTTCCTGACTGGCCCGGCTGTTCTGTTTCAGCAATTTCAAAGTATGTGTCAGCCATGAATGGTTTGTCAATCCAGCCCCATCTGTGTTGTGGTTATTGAAATTTTTCCCAGTGTCTGGCAATACATTACTTGATATCCCTGGTTTCCAGTGTTGTTGGAACTCTGCATTAATTTTTATGCTTCCAAGAGTTTGCAATAGGAGTGGCAGGAAGGGCAAATCAACTAGCTGCCTTCAGAGCCAAGAAATCCACCTGCTCTATTATCACTGAAAACAAAGAGTGAGCCATGGATTTTCTGGGGTCCGATAAAGCACATGCCACATACTGCCTCATGCTATTGGAGCACATGTGTGTGCACACACATTAGATATTATTCATGGGGAGATGCTGACTCAAGGATACAAGCAGGATGGCACTCAATTCACCTACCCTCCTACTGTGTGTTGGGCTCTGCTCTCTCTCATGAGACAAGACACAAAATAAACATAAATACATAACATGTCAGGAAGTGTTATAAAAAATGGAAGCGTTGAGGATTATAGAACTGGGTGGGAGGGGGCATGGGAGGTGAAATGCTGTGTTAGGTAGAGTCCCCACAAACCTCCTTTCTGATGGGGTGGCATTTGAGAAGAGACCTGCAGGAAGTGAGGAAGCAGGTGTACAGTTCTCTGGGGAAAATGAGTTCAGAGGGACAGTAGTAAAGGCCGGAGTTTCATGTGTTTGAGGAAGAGCAAAGAAGCCAGTCTTTCTAGAGGACAGTGGGAGGAGATGATGTTTGAGGTTTCTTTTATTTTTAAGATAAGAATCTGTTGGTGTGTTCGCAGCCAAGAGTGTTGTGATGTGTATGCTCCAGCTGCTCTGTGGTGAATAGACTAGGAGACCAAGAGCTAAGGTGGGGAGACCATTTCAGAGGAGGCTATTGCAATAGCCCAGGAGAAAGATGGCAGAGGCTTGCAGCAGGGCGGCAGTGGTGGAGAAGGGAGGTATGGTCACATTTGGGGTGTAACCTGCGGAATTTTCTAATGACTTATATTTGGGGTGTGGACAAATGAGCAGGTTGAAAGATGACTCCAAGTGTTTGAGCCCAAGCAACTGGAAGAATAGAATTGCCAGCTGTAATTCCACACTTTTATTTTCTTGACTATTAAATAACAAAATTCATGTGACATACTGTGGTGGTTAATTCTAGGTGTCAACTTGATTAAATTAATTTATACCTAGAAAACTGGTAAAGCAATCTTTTGGGGTGTATCTATGAAGGTCTTTCCAGAAGATATTAGCATGTGGGCCTTGGTGGACTGGGTGGGAAAGACCAGCCCTCAATATGGGCAGGCACCATCCAGTCTGCTGGGGGCCCAGAGAGAACAAAAATGGAGGAAAAATAAATATTATTTATTTGTTTGTTTGTATTATCTTTTAATTCTATTTTCCCACAAACTTTTTTAAGTACCTCGTGTGTGTGTGTGTGTGTGTGTGTGTGTGTGTGTGTGTGTGTGTGTATACAAGGTGTATTAGTCCGTTTAGTGTTGCTGTAACAGAATACATGGAACTGGGTGATTTATAGAGAAAAACGAAATTTATTGCTTACAGTTTCTGAGGAGGGAAGTCCAAAGTCCATCTGGTGGTGGCGAGAGTGACCCAGGGGTCTCATATTGCAAGATGGTGGAAGCAGAGAGAGCAAGAGAGAAAGAGAGGAGGTGCCAGAGTCTTTAAAACAACCAGCTCTCACAGAAACTATTAGAGCAAGAACTCATTCATTACTCCCCCCACCTAGGGAGAGCACTAATCCATTCATGAGGGATCCGCCCCCATGACTCAATCAGTTTCCAGCACTTCCACATTGGAGATCAAATTTCCACATGAGTTTTTGTGGGGACAACACATCCAAACTCTATCATGAGGGTACTTCAAAAAGTTCATGGAAATATTTATATTATCTTTCAATTCTAATTTTCCACCAAATTTTGAAGGACCCTTGTATATAAACAGATAGAAAGATGATGAAAAGATTAGATAGATGATAGATAGATAGATAGATGATAGATGGATAGATAGATAGATAGATAGATAGATAGATAG
>NW_007733812.1:42106-50088 GCF_000696425.1 Galeopterus variegatus
ATGGAAAGTGTTCCCCTGTGGGCTGTCATCTCCCCACTCAGAAATGTGACACACTTAACTTGTGCTCATTTGAGTCTCGCTGAACTCCCTCATGTCCTGGCTCCACCAGCACTCAGTGCTCAGGGGCATCACAGACGATATACACCAGTGGAGTGGCAAGGAATGACAAACACTCGTGTTGTCCACCTCTCCTCTGCTCACACACACATTCCATTGTTCCATCAGACTTCATTCACTGAATACAAGTTCAAAGGTAAAATTATCAAGACTTTTAAAACAGCGACAGGAGAGCATTAAACCAAGCATACCTCCCTTCTGAGTGTGGAACCCTGTGTGACTTTACAGATCACACACCCACAAAGATAGTCTCGGTGGCAGAGCAAAAAAGTGCAAAGCCCAGATCATCACTGACAAAACAAACTACCTGCAGACGTTTTCTTAACTACACAATAAATGTCCTTATGATTTAAGCCCAGTTTTATTTTTCTAACATCTGAAACCAAGAAGTCTTTTGTTAGACTACTTCCTAGGGACACTAGAATTTGCACTGCTATTGTAAAATGTAACCTTTGAAATTATATTTTTTTCTAATTGTTTGTTGTGATACGTTAGTACAATGGATTTTGTATACTGATATTCAGAATCTGCTGAATTCTTTTATTAGTTTTAATAAGATTTTCTTGGATTCTCTTAGATTCTCTTGGGTTTTAATCACAAATTTTTAAATATTATATATAAATATTAAAAGCGTTGCTGCTTTTTTTCAATTTTTATGCCTTTTTTTTTCTGGTCTTACTACACCTAGCTTGTACCTTCAGTACAATAAAGAGCTGACTTCCTGCTCTCATTCCCGACTTCAAAGGGAATTCTGTTCATCATTAAGTACACTTCACTATAGAATTTTGATGATTTCTTTTTACCAGGTAAAAGAAATTCACCGCTATTTCAATTTTGTTCAGATTTTATAATAAAAAAAATGCAGAGTTTTATTACATGATTTTTCTGCATCTGCTGAGATAATCAAATGTTTTGTATCATTTAATATTTAATGTAGAGAATTATATCAATAGATTCATTTTAAGCCTTTTTATTCCTGAGCTAAACCCAACTTGATCATGATGTATTATAGTATTATACAAACATACTCACATACACACCCATATACAAATACACAAATATATATGTGAACCTAAATATGAACACCTATTTTATAAATGTTGTTAGATCATAATTTTCCTTTTTTGTGCTGTTCTTGTCTGGTTTTGTTATCGAGGTTACATTACCCTCATAAAAGGAGACAGAAAGCATTTCCTCTTTACTTATTTTCTTTATTCAGTAATTATTCAGTACTTCATATATGTAATAAGTATTTACTTAGAATTTGCTATAAAATCCTGGAATTATCTGTTCCCTAAATGTTTGGTAGAATGTGCTTATAACATTTTCTGTGGACCTTGTGTGCTTTTTTTTCTTTGTTTTTTTCTTATTGGTGTTGTGATATTTTTAACTGCTGATATAGTATCTTCTCTGCCTTTTTTCTTTTTGATTCAATGTTAGTAAGTCATATTTTTCCTAGAAAATTTCCATTTCACTTGTTTTTAAAAATTATTATATATTTCCTGCAATTTATTTTTTCTTGACTTTATTGCAGCAAAATCATTAATTGTGTCATTTATTTGTTTTTATTTTTTAATTGACAAATAAAAATTACATATATTTAGGTGCACAATGTGATAAAAAATTATTATATATTTCCTGCAATTTATTTTTTCTTGACTTTATTGCAGCAAAATCATTAATTGTGTCATCTATTTGTTTTTATTTTTTAATTGACAAATAAAAATTACATATATTTAGGTGCACAATGTGATGTTTTGAGATATATACACTTAAGTTTATAAATGTGTGAATAAAGTTCTTCATAACTCCATCATATTAATGATTATATTTCTTACACCTATAAGTTTATAGATTCATATTCCCACCAGATTGTAAACTCCCTTAGGCCAGGTACTAGATCTATTCTTTTGTATATGCCTGGAATCTAGTACATGGTAGACATTCATGTACAATTTGTTAAATGAGCGAACTAATGAATGAATGAATATTTACTTAAAGGAAACTATATAAAGCTTTTTTATCTCCAGCTTATTGGCTGTTTTGGTATACTTTTCTACTTCTATTATTTACTACCTTTTATTACAACACAGTAATTAAAGCATTTAATTTGAGACAGATTTAGGAAGAGTTTTCTGCATTAAAGTCAAATTTAAACACATTTTAAACAATCATTTTTTTACTTTATGTAATATTTTATATTTCTAATAACTCAGTATCTTAAGACCAAATTTTGCTGTAACATTTTCAGAAAGTCTTCATTCTTTCATGAAAATTGAACCTTTCTAACCAAGTAACAGTTGCTAAGGGATTTAGAATGGAGATTAGCATAGATTTGGGTAGCACAAATGATCCTTTGTGCATGGTAAACAGTCTACTTTTCATTTAAAAAATTAATATCCGTGTCTGTGATGTTCACTAAGACTAGTTTGAAAATAAGCTAAATATAATCCTCTTCTCTTTAATTTCCATGAGGCTAACACCACTTGATCTGATTATGTAATGTCGAAAAACTCAAGTTTTACTGACTGAGTGCATAGCACCTCTGTGTCCTAGTGTTAACAGAAGTCTTCAGCAATTAATAAAACTTCTATCTCTTCAATCAATCAATCAGTAACACTTCTATCTCTTTAATAAAACTTCTATCTCTGAGTGTATTATCTCTGAAAATACACTGAGAGGCAGGTAGTCCAAGGAATCTTAACATAGAAACACTTTCATTTTGTTGCCTCAGAATTTTGTAAATTACTCAGATTGTTTTATGAAAATGCCTGACATTTGGTTTCAAAGGCTTCCACGCTTCCCACCAGTTACCTTCACTTCAGATCATCATCTTTTCCCAGGGAAGCATTTCCATGCCCCTTCATTTTCACTGGCTACAAATCAATTGAACCTGGCCTGAGCCCAGATCTAGCAGTAAGGAGTTCTACCTGGCTGCCTCCAATCCAGGTCCTACGACAAGGAGACCAGCATGGGGCAAGTCACCCATGCAGTCCGGCCATGAGTCCTCTCTGGGACCACACCCCTCAGACTCAGCAAGGACCTCCGACTCTCCACCTGTTTGGGAGAGTTCCAGGCTCATCACAAATCTCCAAATAACTCCATTTTACCTACAAGCTTTTACCTTTGCAAATGTTCCTCAAAGACTGCATTGTCATAGCCACTTTAGAATGTCGACCAAGAGATATTCTAGCTATTCCGAGATGCCAAGTGAGAGTTAAGAACCCACAGAAAAAAAACACTACTCAAAATGAATTGTAACTCTGACAGTTGCTAATATTTCGCTTGAATGCTTATATGTGTATGGGAGAGGAGTAAGCTTAAATCTGAAAATATTAGATCTCAGCAAGTTTTGTGATTAATTAATTCAGCAATATTTGTGGAGCATCTGCTTTACAGTTGGCATTCCATGAATTCTTTAGGAAGAGAACAAAAATCAGGTCTCTGTGGAGTTTATAATCCATTGAGAGTGGTACAATGTGGCTTCTAATCATACTTTAAAATATAATCCAAATTACTTTGAATTCTATCACTTATCCTTGTGTCAGAAGAGCAATTGTACACATATGCTTCTATATTCTTCTAGACTTCTAGCCTTCTTTCAGAGGGAGAAAAAAAATTAAATTCCTCTTAAAGTAAAACATAAGCAGCTGAAGTACAATGAAACACAGGAACGCTGGAGATCAACTAGAAGGGGGACAGACTGCCACATTGTGTCAGGTAAAAAGTGAGCCAGTGATTCTCAAACTTGACTACATGTTGGCAAAGCTGGCTACTTAATCTTCAAGGCAATGCAGAATAAAATGTGGGGCTCTTTGTTCAAATACAGGAAAAAAAGTGTACTAAAGCATGAAGATTTTCCTTTCTTCCACATTCTCTCTCTTGACTACACATGGTGTTTTTTATTTGCTATTGAATGATGTTCTAAGCAAAGAAAAATTAAAATCTCAAATTATTAGCATGAGTTGTATATTGGGGTGCAGAAAGCGATTACCCTGAAATATGGTGCTTTGCCATGCTGGATCAAAGAAGCAGCCTCAAGCTCTCTCTGATCTTCCCCCATCCCTCCCACACTGTCTCTCCATTCTCTGTCACTCTCCAAAGCACCCAATAAAGCTGGTCCCATCTTTGCCTAAAGTCTGGACCCGCCAAAGAAGAATATAATTACCTCCGGCCCTTCTCTTGAGTTTTCATTAACTTAACTTATACCACAGGAAGGAAGACTGGAGTCTGTCAACACACCTGAACTAACATTTGTCACAGATCATTGTCATCTATTTCAGTCCCATTCAGTATTTTGAAGAAAATAATTTACCTGCTCTGTGGGCCAAATAGACTTTCTCCCAGACCATTGTATGTTCCCCAAGCCCATTGCACCCCCTAAATATCATTTACTCCTACACCTGTCTCCCCCTTCCCTATGAGGATAGATATATAAGCTCTCTACCCCAACAGAAAATTGGGACATTACTCTCTTGTGATTCCCCCATGCTTTGCCCCATCCCAGCACATTAAATAATAAATTTTGTTATGTGTTTTCTTAATATTGATCTAAATTTGTCAGTGATTTTAATTAACGAACCTTCAGAGGTGAAGAGGAATTTTTCCTTGGCCCCAACATATACCATTTTTTTTACATTGTACAATGCTGGTTTTAAAAGCAAATACAATAGTATTTAACTCTTATGCAGAATCACCAAAATTACCCAATTTGCATTTCATAACTCATGAATAAATACGTATTTTGTTCATAACAGAACAGTGGAAATGCTGCACAATACTAAATTACAATAATTATCTTTCTTTTGCTTTTGATTCACATGCATTCTACCATTACTCTCTACCACTTTTGGCTTACATATGATTAATGAAGGGGTAAGAGGAAAAGATACTATCTTCCCCTTTCCTACTATGTAAGAAAAAGTCTTAGTGTAAATGAAATGGCTAAGGTAGGGAAGTGGCATAAATAAGAAAAGATTTGATAGAGCTCCTGGGTCATTTGCTTTCTTTCTTAAAACATCATTGCCTTCTTTCTATGTTTGAAGCAAGCTGTGATTTAAGTGGAAAGTGTAGCTGGGCTGTCATCTGCCCCACTTACTCAGTAAAGATGTGACACACTTAACTTGTGCTCCTCTCAGTCTCCATTAACTCCCACATGTCCTGGGCCCACATGTCCTCATGGGGCAGTATGTGAAGGCTACGTGTGAAAGGTGTAGCTAGGACAGTGGACACACAGACTGCACACATCTCTGCTCATAGGCATGCTCCATTGTTCCATCAACTTCAAATGAAAACACACAGTTTCAAAGGTAAAATTATTATGAATTTCAATACAGTAACAGCAGTGTCTTAAACTAAACCTGGGTTTCTTCTGACAACTGGTCCATGCACTCTGGGTTCATCTTAAAAATCATTGATGCCTGAGATTTACCTCCAGATGTTGTGATTTAATTGTTGCCTTGGCCTGATCATCAGAAATTTTACAAATTCTCAAAAGATTCTATGTGGAAGCAAGATTGAGAATCACCAGGGTTAGAAGGTTCTAGTACTATTTTTTCAAAGTGAATTAAAGAACTCAGTAATAATCAAAAACCACCTATGGGATCCATGAGTTACCACTTTTCACTATACCATTAAAGGGATCTTTTTGTTTTGTTTTTGTTTTGTTTTGCTTTGCTTTCATTAAAACCATCCAGAGCTCATTGGCATGTTGTGAATGAGCCTTCTCACAAGTTTTTCTGCCATAAAAACTGGTCCTTGTTTAGAGGTACTTACCAATTACACTTAATTGCAGCAACATTGTTTGAGAAGCAGGGAAGGAGGAGAAGAAAAAGGAAGGGAGGAAAGGGAAGGAAAGAGACAGAAAACAACTTAAATGTCCAAAGTAAGAAAATAATTATGTCCAAAGTAAGAAAATAATTAAATAAATCATCAAACATACATGTACTGAATTACCATGCAGCCATTTAAAAAAAAAAAAAAAGATGTAAACCTAGATGTACTGACTTAGAAAAAAAGTCCATAATATATTGTGAAGGAGAAAAGTAAGTTGCAGAACTTTATAACCTATAAAAGCTCAATCTTATAAAATATAAGTAAATAAATTATCCATATATCAGTGTATATATTGTATATACAGATATCAACTAAAAAGGTAACAGTTGTTAGCTCTGGGTAATGAAATTTGTATTACTTTCACTTTTTGCTTTATACATTTCTATTTAATTCAATTGTGTTATAATTGTGTATTAGCAAAGAATAAGAAAAGAAAAAATGGGAATGGGAATACAGCAGGAAAAGTCACTAGATTTGGATTCCAAAAACATTATCTGTATCCACACATTTGTTTTCCACAGATTATGAAAACCATATGCTTTAGTTTCTCCATCAGAAAAGTGGGATTGATAGTAACAAATCTCATTACTTCTCAGATCTAAGTGAAAGTATTATGTATTGATCAGAGGTTAAATATGAATTTGGGCCATTATCATTACTAATATTTAGTGTCCATCTTAACTTTAAAATATTATAATTATATACAAAATATTACAAAACATAACCAATCTATGTTAGTATATGGGTTTTTTATTTTGTCCTCAAACAAAATCTAAGTCTTAGGCAAAGGCCACCATCAAAGAACTTATAATTTACATTGCAAAAAGCAGGAGGTTGGTATTTTAGGATGTTTAACATGGAACAGTCTCAGTCAAGTCCTTGCTATTGTTCCCAAAGATGTCCTTATTCCTTCAGAAAAGATAAATGGTTGCAATTGTCCCTATTAGGATGGAGAATAATCAAAAGGAAAGCACTTCCTCTCTAATTCCCATCTCCATAGAAACCGCTCAACTCCCCAGGCCTCTTGTCCACATCCATCAGTCAACAGAGTTTTCTGATATTGGGCAGCCTGAGCCAGAAGTAAAGCACTTCCTCACTAATTCCCATCTCCATAGAAACCGCTCAACTCCCCAAGCCTCTTGTCCACATCCATCAGTCAACAGAGTTTTCTGATATTGGGCAGCCTGAGCCAGAAGCCTGCATTCTCTCACACTGTGATACCTTGAAGGGTGAGTTGAAAGAACGAAAAGACTTGTGCCAAATTTTTAAAGACCTCACTGCATCAAATATAAATCCTTCCTGTATTTTTTTTTATGTTTCTCAGAAGCTGTCCTTCACATAAGTTTAAAAGCCCATGTGGAATGTGCCTGTTATCAGAGTACCGTTAATCCCGAATATCCTGAATGTCCCTTTCTGTTATTTGCACTCAAATGGTGCATTGATAAGAATTTCCTCTCTTCTCCTAACTTTTTTTTTTTTTTTTTACATGTATATCTTCAGAAGAGTGAGACCTGGCTGTGGGAATATTTACCTGCTGTGTGAATAAGTCTTTTCAATGTGGAAGTGATAGATGAGTATTAGTCACTTCCCAGGTCCCTTTGTTCCTATGCAGATCACAGGTTGGGGGGTGTTATGGTAAGTAGCCAAAGTCTGATTGAAAATAATTTAATTCAGTGGCTAATTGGATTTAATAATTACACCAGAGCCTTGAATGCATTGAGGCCCACTGACCTGAAAGGAATGGTCAGACTATAATTCTGAGGTTAGATGGATTGATAGAATTTTAGAGCTAGAATATTACAGATCATTTAAGTCTAATCCTACCTTATTGCCGAAATAAGCTAGGAAACTTTAAAAATAAAAATAAATAGACCCTCATTCCACGTCCGGATAAAGCAGAATCCACATCAATGGAGCCCAAGAATTTGCATTTTTTTGATATGCTAAATTTCTTTTATAATTAACTAAATTTGGAAATTACTTTTCTGATATTGCTCATCACCCTCTTCACTGCCCATTTTACAGATGAT
>NW_007733812.1:50616-51987 GCF_000696425.1 Galeopterus variegatus
TTTGGAAATTACTTTTCTGATATTGCTCATCACCCTCTTCACTGCCCATTTTACAGATGATAAAATTGGTACATGGCTGTCTAGCTCGGAAGTTACAAACGTAGTGCCTTACGGAGACAGATGACACAGAGAGGGCTGGCCAGGATAAGAGAGTGGTGAGGACAGTACCCACCATGACAGCACTGCTGCAGCTAGAGGGGATGGTCACGCTCGGCCTGATCAAATGTTGTGAAACAGGCCCAATATCAACCTATTGTCCCACTTTTTTCAAGAGAAAACTGGAAATCCAGATTTTTAGGTGAAATTTTCCAGTTTTCTCAATACTGCTGGAAAAACAAAACATATCTTTGGAGTGAATCTGGGCCTTTGGCTGCCAGTTTACCATCCCCTTATATAAAAACGTGACTTATCCAAGATCATGCAAATAGCAAGTGGCAACATTGAAAGAATAATTGACGTTTTGGGGAATCCCAAGACAAAATTATTTCCTCAACCCTGTGCTCCCATTTCTTCAAGCTACAGCATCTTGCAGAAGACTGAGGGAGGACGGATGATCTTTAAATTTCTTCCCAATTCTGTATTCTGTGATTTTATGCTAGTCAACATCTAGATTTCTTTTTTATAGTGATTTTGCATCCTTCTCTTAAAAGACTCACTCCACATTTTAAATGGCATAGTTCACTCTCTGGTTAAAGTAAAAGCTAGTGGCTTAATGAAAGCATAAGACCGTTTCCCTAACTATGTCCTCTGCTCCATACCACCAATCAGAAGCCAGCTTCTCGGTGCCTCTATTTTCATTATACCTGCCTTTGAAAAATAGTGAATTTTTAAAGTGTACATTAGCAACTTTAATATCAGGCTCCAGGGAGTATTATTTACCAATGCAGGCAAAAGCTCAGGTACATACATGAGCAAGTTAAAGCCCCACCACTCTCCCTCGTCTATTACCACTGGCCGCAGCTTGCACCTCACCACTCACTGCCAGCTCTTGCCCGGCCAGCCCTAGCAGCAACATTTCCTCCCCTCCCTTCCTGTTCCTTGAGTGACAAAAGATGCAGTGCAACAATCTGTGGCTGAGAAGTGCCTGAGTAACAAGGTACAGAGAAGGCTTCCAAGGCCAAATTATCTTCCTCAAGAGGCATGAAATTTCACACTTCACTTTCTCACACTCCTTGAAATTCTATCCCTTAGAAATGCATTTTGGTTAACTTGCAGTCTGCTTTTCAAATGTGAAGCCCTCTGGGAGAGCTGCACCCTAGGGTGGATTTGTTTAACAGTTTGCTTTAGTTGAGAGCTGCTGAAAAGCCACGTAGCTTTTCAGAAGAAAATGCAGAAGAAAAAGAGCCTAGGGGGCTGGGTCACTTCAGAGGG
>NW_007733812.1:53235-54402 GCF_000696425.1 Galeopterus variegatus
CACTGAGGGTTGCGATCCGTGGCCGGTCACAAAAAAAGACAAAAAGGAAAAAAAAAAAAAAAAAGAAAGTCAGGACTAGATACTAATGCCTGCCATCATGGGATAACTTCAAAGCCCTAAAAATTTGTGGGTTTTTTCTCATTATACCTACATATTTTCTTCCCCTCCCACCAATTTTTTTTTTTATCTTAAGTTGGTAATTACTTTTTAGTCATTTATGTTGAAATTTTATGACAGCTGACTAGGGTTTATTTTCAAGTCATTATAAAGATCAGTTATGGTTTTTCCATTAAGACACAAACCAGGAAAAATCCTTATATTGATTACACAGACACACTTAATTCATTTTGTAATTAGTTAAGGATTTTTCTCTAGGAACATCTCTGTATAATTGATATGTGCTAGAAGAAAGAAAAGGTTCACCGTTTGTTGTTTTAGTGCCAATAAATGTTGAAATTACAATTGTTGAAAGTAGGTGACTTTAGAGAGCTTCTTCTTGCTCGGGGTGCCACCTCAGCCTGGACTAAATCTTTGGAGCAATATGTCCCAAATGCTTGTGGCCTTTTCTTTTTTTCGCTTATAAATGATGGGTTTGTCAGTTACCATAAGAACAAATCCAACAATAATAATAACTTTCACGCTTTCTTTTTTTCCTTTTTTCTTTTGTTTAAAAATAATTTATTGAGTACCAAAGACGTACCAGGCATTGTTCTAGCATCTTGGGATGCAAAAATGAACAAAACATGACCCTTGTTTGGGGGTCATGTATGTATAAAGAAATATATACGTGGATGAAAATCTTAAGGTCATTTTTTCATTCTGGAATGAAGTCATCAAAAATCATAATATCAGAGCAGAAAGGAGACTGATGAGCTTGCTCCCCACTGAAGTAGTCAGGAGAGTTGACAGAGGACACGAAGGAGCCATGCCAAACGGTGAGAGGGGTTTGCTAAGTAAAAAAAAGGAAAAGGGCTTTTAAGCACAAGGGAAAGGCTGTGCAAAGGCAAAGTGTGATCAAGGAAACGTGTGTTGGTTCCATATGACTGGAAATTAGGTGGAGACAAAGGAAAGGTGGGTTGAAATAGCAATTGTAGCCGAAAAAAGAGCCTGGGGTGAACAGTTTAGTATGCCATGCTAATAAAGTTGGACTTAATTCTGCAGAAAATA
>NW_007733812.1:55195-57067 GCF_000696425.1 Galeopterus variegatus
ATATCAATACTTATGTGTAATATGTTTTCACATACATCTATTTTAGTCCACTAAAGGACTCTGAGGAAGGCAAGACTTCCTTGTCTTCTTGTACAGACATAGATCCAGGTGGAAAGAGGTTGAGTTACTTGCCCAAGACCCAATGGTAGGCCACCAAGGACTCAAACCAGATCCTCTGATTCTCATTCCAGTGCAAATCCCCTAGCCTCTGCCCACTCTTCTCAACGTGACAGCAGCAGCTACCACTTGAAGGGCACTTACAGTAGGCCAGGCACTTTATTATCTCCTTTAAATCTCAATCAAACCTGTGAGGTATAAATTATTATCCCCATTTTATGGATAAGGCAACTGAGGTCTGGAGAGAGCAAGCAAGCGCACGGGAACACATTAGTTTGTTGCAAAGCTGGGACTCACAACGAGCTCTATCTGATTCCAGAGACCTACTCTTAGCTACTATACCTTAGTTCTTCCCAACATTTAGGAAGAAAACCAACACACCATCAGTCTGCCACATGAGAGGCATTTGCAAGTGTTGAATAAATGCTGAATGAATGTTTGAGTCACGTAGCAAATTAGTGGCAGAGCTGGACATAGAAAAAAACCAGGTGTCCACCAGCGTTCTTCCCATGACCACACTTGGCAACAATCTACTTAGGACCTAATTTGGACAGACGAAGTTGTCAAACTCACACAGAGAAAAGTTACAGAATGGCTGGCGTTACATTGAAATCTCTGGCTTCTGAGTTAAATCTTTCAAAACCTCACCTCCTTTCCGGTATACTGACTGCCCAGCGGGGTGGCTCAGGCAGGAGCTGACCCTTTAAATGGCCTGATAATCAGACCTTGAAAAGTCCAACAGTAGCCTCAGAAAACTATGTGAGATACGAATAGAGACCTCTGACATGAAAATAAAGAGCCTTAACCAATGTTTAATTTTTTACATAAAGTGAGCTCGACAAAATAACAGACAATGAAACACTTGGCAAAGAGAGCTTTCATTTCATACATTTCATAAATCACAATTTCTCATGGAAGAAAATCTAGAAAAATGTGATTACACCATAAAGAAAATGAAGGTATATACTGAAGAGACATTTGTCTTCCAGGAATTTAACTATGAAATAATTAAATTCAATGGAGTGTGTAATTATACAAAAACGAAACCCGATCTCCCTAGAAATTTCCCCTCTGCTACCTCAGGGGAATGAGCCAGACCCTGTGTTTTTTCTTGTCTGTATTTTCTATATTAATCTCGTCATGATTTGTAACAAAGGGTCCCAGTATTAACCTTCAGGTTGGTTTCACATCTTCTGGAGTTCCCACGTAGGAGAAGAATTGGTTCTGCTGTTACTGGATGGAGCTTTAGGGGACCCCCAGCAAGCAGAGGTGGCCGGAGGCATGGTGGCCCTTTCCATGAGGCCCATCTCTGAGCCTGAGACTAAGGCTCTCCGAGGAACAAAGGCCTTTCTCATTACAATTACTGAACTGATAAAAATGGCCTTTTTCCCCCCATAAATTTCAGATAAATCTCTTTAAAAGGCTCACGGGCTAAACTCTATAACTGACAGAATATGTTTTTAGAAAAGCATACTTTGTGATAATCTTGTTTCACTAACATTTAGTGGCTTATTAAAACTGTGAGGAAATAAGGAGGGAATGCATTTTTCACATTCCAGTAGATTTTTTGCCCTTCTGTAAACTGTGTGATCCACATTCATTTATGTTTTTAAAAATAATTTGGTCTACTTTTTCCTTCCTATTGTCATCAGTACTTTGAGAAAGAGACTCAGTATATGAAATCAGTAATTTTCCTGAATTAGTTGCTCTAAGGTAGTGTATTACTTAGGAATAGACGGTAGTTAGGTTATTTTT
>NW_007733812.1:57803-58361 GCF_000696425.1 Galeopterus variegatus
TTTTTCCCCTGGTTAAGTTTTCAGCCATCATATGAGGAAATAAGTGTGCAGCATTTGAAAAATAAGCATTTCACAGCAAGCCATTCTTGATTATGTGAGAGCAGCAAGTTTAAAAGAGGAGACACATTCACAAATGTCCTTCCATCTGCCGGTTGCTTGCCCTGCCCAACTGCCCACTCCTTTAGGGAGTTCTGAGCAGAGAGAACTAGGAATGACAACCCCAGCCACAACACATGGAGAAACTCGGACACCATCTTTCTTACCTTACGTCACATTTACATTTTTGGCCATATGAAAAGATCCGTGATACAGAAAAAGAAGCATCACAACAGTTTACTATATCTATTTTCCTGGTTTTCTTGATGAACAACATTATGGAAATTTGGGGATTCTTGAGGCGGCTACTCCCAAGCACCTAGTCCCCACAGAGTTCGATTGTGGCACTTCCAGAACTTTCCTCTGCCCTTGCCGCACGGTTTGCTTCTCAGGGACCTAATTTGGCCACCACAACCCTGAATCAGAGGTTATGAATGCAGAAAAGCATAAAAGGCTTCCCAC
>NW_007733812.1:59311-63543 GCF_000696425.1 Galeopterus variegatus
AACAGAGAATCCCTTATGCTAGTTTATGGTTTTCATACCTATCAATGTATCTATTAACTATTTTTCATTCATGAGCATCTCCAGCAAGAAACAAAATTTTCACAGGGAGTTTGAAAAAGTTAAACATTAAATTTTAAATGATATAAAACTAGATGACCAAAATCAGTAATAAGCTAATTTTAAATGATCTCATTCCTCTTCTTCTAAACATAGTGATTTTGTTCCTCAATGTTTTCAGATTCTTAAGTTATTATATTTTACTTTCTTTTTCCAACTACGTTTACAAGTGCTGAAACTTACAGTAAGAAAATGAGTACCTGATCCTTTTAAATTTAAAATAAATCAGTTGTAGATTTTCAATAAGAATTATTCACATTATTTTTAAAATTTGTATTTTTTTTTCCTTTCATGATTTAAACCATTAAGTGTCTAAACAGGAACTGCATAAGTCTGATTTAAGGCCCATCAATTTCGTGTGATTTTCAAATTTTTGTTGACATTGATTAAACCAAAGGGGGAAAAGATGAGGTACTAGATTTAGGAGCTAGCAATGTGCCACCTGGGCCAACTTCCAGTTGCCAACAGGATGAAAGCACAGCCACTTCCCAGAGTGAGCCTCTCACCCTCCTGCACAGAGCTCCAAGGTGTCCCTCTTCTCTACTCCTTTCCTCCTAACACACATCCTGCCTCCCTCTCCAAGCTTTTGCTCCCATCAAAGGACAGAAACATAACATTTGCCGAGATGTTGTGCATACCTTGTCTACATGAATTACTTTATACACATCATTCTATGTGCATTCAATTTTCAAACCGACCCTAGCAGGTAGGAATCTCTATTTTACAAGTAAAGAAACTGAGGCTCAGAAAAGTGTGTTTCCTTGCCCTAGGTCACACAGCAAATAACTGACAAAATGACAATTTTTTAAAAAATGCAATAAAGAGCTGTAGTTATTACATATATAGTATATGGTAGAAGTGCAAAGGGGGTGGTCTATTCTACATAGAAGGAAGCGGAGGGAATGAGGTGTTAATAAATACTTCATAGAAGAGATGACAGTAGCTGAGCCTCAAAAAATGCAGAGAAACACAGAGTTTTCTGATTCCAAAGCCAAAGCTGTTTGCACTATTCACTTTCATAATCTCCTCATCTGCTTTGTCCAAATGTCACATGTCCTTACAGCACCAAGCTCAGACTCCACGTCCTTCATGAAAACCTGCTGACCACCTCTGTCCTTGAATTCATTGGGCAATTATTTATTAGGCGACAGACATGTACAATCAATTGTGTTTCAATAAAAATAAATTAACTACTTAAATAAAATGGGGGAAAATGATGAAAAATAATTTGTTGCTTTCTAAGATCCCCGTGTTACTGAAACATGCTATAAATCCTTATGTGTTTGTCCGTATTTGTGGCTTATCACATCAAGGATACAGCAAGCTTACTTTCTTACATTTTTTATTGTATTTCTTATAGTACTTTGGAGAATGCCTCAAAAATATTAAGTATTATTTTAAGTTTTTCTCTATGGTCTCAATTTAAACTCACAGTTACAAAAATGCTAACTGCATATCCCCCACTATTTTAAAAGTACTGGGAAAGCATTAAGAATTCGGAACAACAGAGGGAAAAGAGGCCATTGATCTGATTACAGAAATATCTAAATTATAAAATATTTTAAATAAATGAAACTTTTATACAGTAATCCAAACTTCACAATTTTATTTACTTTTTTTGTTGTTAAATTTTTATTTTGTCAATATACACTGTATATGATTATTATGGCCCATCACCGACACTTTTTTTTTTTTAACCAAAACTGCCCCCCATAGCCCTTGATCTTCACCACTTTCTTGCATACAGATATCTGTCTACATGGTAGGCTTCNATCACATCAAGGATACAGCAAGCTTACTTTCTTACATTTTTTATTGTATTTCTTATAGTACTTTGGAGAATGCCTCAAAAATATTAAGTATTATTTTAAGTTTTTCTCTATGGTCTCAATTTAAACTCACAGTTACAAAAATGCTAACTGCATATCCCCCACTATTTTAAAAGTACTGGGAAAGCATTAAGAATTCGGAACAACAGAGGGAAAAGAGGCCATTGATCTGATTACAGAAATATCTAAATTATAAAATATTTTAAATAAATGAAACTTTTATACAGTAATCCAAACTTCACAAATATAAGTAGCTGTCCACTGGATGGCTTTCATAACTCACCTTCCCAGTATTCCCCCTTCCTTTTTTTTTTTTAACCAAAACTGCCCCCCATAGCCCTTGATCTTCACCACTTTCTTGCATACAGATATCTGTCTACATGGTAGGCTTCTTTCATTAGATGCCACTGCACTGGGAGCAAAGACCATGACCTACACATTTTCATGTGAGCCATGCCCGCACAGGACCTGATTAGTAGAGGATAGTTTCATATCTAGTGGATCAATGAGGTAATAGAGACATACATCTAATTATAATCCCAAATGGGAGCTACTGTAAGATTGGTTTTCACAGGGATCCGTGAGGGCCCACAGTGGGTCACCTGGAACAGTCAGAGAAGGTTCAATTTTAGATGATGCTATAACCTACTCGTGAAAGATCAGTAAGAGTTTAACAAGTAGGTAAGAAGGGGAAGATATTCGCAGTAGAAGGTCCATGTGCAAAGCACAGACCATGAGAAAGTCAGTTACATTCTGGGAATGTCAAACAGTCAGAATAACCATGGAAGCTCTTCAGGAAAAATTCACCCCAGCCCCACTGGGACCCCTGACATCACCAGTAACAATTCTTCCTCCCCAAGGGAATGGACAGGATTTCAACAGATAGTGTCTTTTATCCTTGAGCAGTTTATTCCATATCTCTGTCTCCCTTCTGAGGGATAACCTGCTTATCTACTAAAAAGAGGACATATATACTGTCTACAGTTGCCCTATGTAAAAGTCCGTCTTAATTTACAAATTATGACTTTTTACATTTTTTTAAAAGTAGCAGTAGCTGATGGGCCGGCCTGGTGGCGCACTCGGTAGAGTGCGGCACTTGAGAGCGTGGTGGCGCTCCCACCGAGGGTTCGGACCCCATATAGAGACCAGTCCACTCACTGGTTGAGCGCGGTGCGGGCGCGACACTGAGGGTTGCAATCCCGTTACCGGTCACAAAAAAAGACAAAAAGGAAAAAAAAAAGTAGCAGTAGCTGAGACAATTTTGAAAAAGAATAAAGTTAAAGAACTTACAATACCTGATTTTAAGACTTACTATAAAGCTATGATAATTAAGACTATGTGGTATTAGTAAAACAAACAAGCAAACAAAGATATACAGATCATTGGACTGGCATGGAGCACAGGTATATACAGACACACACAGATATGGTCAGTTGATTTTTTTTGACAAAGGTGTCAAGATAATTCAACGGAAAAAAGATAGTCATTTCAACAAATGGTATTAGACTAATTAGACAAACACATTTTCTTTTAAGTATTTAACATCATTTACAAAATTAATTCAAAATGGATCATAAACCTAACGGTTAAACCTAAAACTGTAAAATTTCTAGGAGAAAATAGTTATGACTTGGGACTAGGCATAGATTTCTTAGATAGGACACAAAAGGCATAACTGATAAAATCATGAAAGAAAAATATTGGCAAATTGGACTTGATGAACATTTAAAACTTCTGCTCATCAAAATACACTAAGAAAATGAAAAGACAATCCACAGACTGGGGTAAGATTTTTAGATAACAAAAGACTTGTGTCCAGAACATACGAAGAATTCTCAAAATCTAAAAAAAGACAAATAACCCAATTATAAAAATAAACAAATAAATAAAAACAAAGGGTTTGAATACATGCTTCACCACTGAAAATATGCAAATGGAAACTACCCACATGGAAAGATGTTTGATACCATCAGGCATTAAGAAAATGCAAATTGAAATGATGAGATACTACTAAACACCTACTGGAATGCGTAAAAGTTTTTAAAGTTCTCATTAAGTGCTGGCAAGGAAGTGAAACAATTTCTGGGGAAAATGCAAAATTGTACAGTCATTTTGGGAAGGTTTTGCAGTTTCTTATAAAATTTGAAAATGCAAAATTGTACAGTCACTTTGGAAAGGTTTTGCAGTTTCTTATAAAATTAAATACACACTTGCCATATGACTCCGCAATCTCACTCCTAGATACTTTTCTGAGAGAAATGGAAATATATGCCCAGGTAAAGATCT
>NW_007733812.1:64380-67298 GCF_000696425.1 Galeopterus variegatus
TCTTTATCTTGATTGTCACGCTGGTTACAAAACTGCATGTGTCAAAACACATTAAACATATACGTAAAACAGGTGAATTGTACTGTTATGTAAATTATATCTTACTTTATAAAGAGAGAGAACCCCAAATTAGCATCCCAAAATAAAATGAGAGAGTATATATTTGACTATACTAAAGCTACACAATTGCAAAAGGTAAAATCAAAAGTACAAAAGGATCTAAGACCCTCCCTTGGCATAGTTCATGGGTCACATTAGGTGTACAACTCTCTTTTGCTCCCCACCATCTCCTGTGCTCAAGACAGCTTGAATAACTAAAGACGTCACTTTCAACAGAAATCAAGGTTCTAAATACCTTAACTCTAAAAGAACATAATAACAATAATAACTATCTCAAATCTTCTAGATGAAGGCTTTCGAGTTTTATTTCCATTACATGAATTTAGGATTATGATACAAATTACACACACAATTGTAATTTGACATGTTGAACTGTTGTTGCCAGACTAAATCATTACTTCTTGTGAGTTTCCAATGAGACTGCCCTCTTGTCTCTGTGATTGCCTGTTATTGTCTATATGGCAAAAGTGACGTTACAGCAGTCCATTTGCAGACAGGTCACCTATATGACATCATCACGACATTGTCAATTGTCCTTTGTTCATTAAAAAGATGTGGTCAAAAGTGNAATGCGTAAAAGTTTTTAAAGTTCTCATTAAGTGCTGGCAAGGAAGTGAAACAATTTCTGGGGAAAATGCAAAATTGTACAGTCATTTTGGGAAGGTTTTGCAGTTTCTTATAAAATTAAATACACACTTAGCATATGACTCAGCAATCTCACTCCTAGATACTTTTCTGAGAGAAATGGAAATATATGCCCAGGTAAAGATCTGCACACAAATATTTAATGCACCTTTATTTACAACTGCCCCAAACTGGGAACAACCCAAATGTGCATCAGCCAGTGAAGGAATAAACAAATTGTTGTTTATCAATACAATGAAATACTAGCCAGCAGGAACAAACTGCTGATACAACAACATGGAGAAATCTCAAAAGTCTTATGCTAAGTGAAAGAAGACAGAACCAAAAAGCTTCATACTGCATGATTTCATTTATATAACATTCTGGAAGAGGCAATACTATTGGGATAGAAGTCAGATCAGTGGNATGACATCATCACGACATTGTCAATTGTCCTTTGTTCATTAAAAAGATGTGGTCAAAAGTGAGCAATCATTGGGCCGGCCCAGTGGCGCACTGGAGAGTGCACCGCTTGGGAGCACGGCGCACTCCCGCCAAGGGTTCGGAGCCCATATGGAGACCGGTTCCTGCTCACTGGCTGAGCGCGGTGCGGGCGCAACACCAAGGGTTGCGATCCCGTTACCGGTCAGTAAAAAAGACAAAAAGGAAAAAAAAAAAGTGGGAAATCATTAAACAATTCTTTTAGAGCATTGCTCTGTTTGGATGCTTCTGGTGTTTAGATTCTGGAATAAATCATTGTACACCATGGATCACACCATGAGGGTGAATCAGATTTTCTAAAAAGAATATGTTGAGAAACAAGAGCAGAAGTCCCAGAATCCTCAAAAACATCAGGAAACAGAATAAAGAGAGCTATAAAAAAAATAAATTAATGATTTTGTTACTAAGCAAGATCAGCCTGAAGAGCAGATAAGCCAAAACTATGGCACTGTTTTCTGAGAAAAGTAAAGGCTTTATTTCTTGAGGTAAAACAGTGAGGAAACAGGAGGCAAGGCTCTCAAATCTGTCTCCCCAATCCAGGGGCAGGGCAGGTTTCAAGGGGGGATAGGAAAACTGATTGGCTATCTCCAAATCATGCCATATGACAGGACAAATTGGATTGACTAGGTCCATGTCACCACCTATGGTGGAGAAACTTCTGGATGCTGGATCTTCTTTGTTAAATGACCTTGCTTTCTAAAAAGCTGTGGTAGTTCAATTTCCAGCTTCCAACTTCTGCAGACAGAAGATTCTTGGTTTCTGTGGTGCTCGAGGTCATTTGGTGGGCCAAGCTTCTTCTTTCTGTGCATGCTCAGCTTATATCTAGCAAGACAACTCATAACACAACTTGGGAGAGGGAAATAAACCAATTTCAACTAGTTTTAGATAGTTTCAATCTGTAATAGGAACCAGGTAGTGTCATGGAAGTCGGTGAAATATGGTTTCAAAGACCTATTAACCNAAATCATTGTACACCATGGATCACACCATGAGGGTGAATCAGATTTTCTAAAAAGAATATGCTGAGAAACAAGAGCAGAAGTCCCAGAATCCTCAAAAACATCAGGAAACAGAATAAAGAGAGCTATAAAAAAAAATAAATTAATGATTTTGTTACCAAGCAAGATCAGCCTGATGAGCAGATAAGCCAAAACTATGGCACTGTTTTCTTAGAAAAGTAAAGGCTTTATTTCTTGAGGTAAAACAGTGAGGAAACAGGAGGCAAGGCTCTCAAATCTGTCTCCCCAATCCAGGGGCAGGGCAGGTTTCAAGGGGGGATAGGAAAACTGATTGGCTATCTCCAAATCATGCCATATGACAGGACAAATTGGATTGACTAGGTCCATGTCACCACCTATGGTGGAGAAACTTCTGGGTGCTGGATCTTCCTTGTTAAATGACCTTGCTTTCTAAAAAGCTGTGGTAGTTCAATTTCCAGCTTTCAACTTCTGCAGACAGAAGATTCTTGGTTTCTGTGGTGCTCGAGGTCATTTGGTGGGCCAAGCTTCTTCTTTCTGTGCATGCTCAGCTTATATCTAGCAAGACAACTCATAACACAACTTGGGAGAGAGAAATAAACCAATTTCAACTAGTTTTAGATGGTTTCAATCTATAATAGGAACCAGGTAGTGTCATGGAAGTCGGTGAAATATGGTTTCAAAGACCTATTAACC
>NW_007733812.1:68525-71163 GCF_000696425.1 Galeopterus variegatus
ATTTTTTGTAGAATTTTAGAGTCAGAAACAGATCTGATATGGAGAAAGCAGGGATTAGAGATAATCGTTGCAGGAAACATGCCTAGAAAGGGAAAAAGAGAGACTGGACTGTAGTTAGAGTGGATGCAGTAAAGAACAGCTATGTTTACATGGTAACAACTTGAGCATGTTCACAGACTTACAGTAAAGTGCACATGAAGAGTGAGAAGTTAAAGATACAGAAGGGAGAGGGGGATGGATTTAAACAACAAAGTCCCTGGAGGAGATAGATGGGTTGGTTTAGACTGTGTCAAAAGCCAAGTTGCATGTTTTTGTATATATTCACTCCCCCATTAGACTATAAATTCCTTTAAGTCAGTTCTTATGTAAACTATATTTTTGGAGTTCCATAGAATTTAACTACAGTAGGAATTTAATGAACATGTGGTGGTTAATTAAAAGAGTCCTCCTTACCTAACCAAGATAATAATATCTTCAGTTTCTTTGGGTTCAAAGTCAGCAAATTTGGAATGAACCCAAATCTAAATGGTCTTTATTTCTACAATTTCTCTGTTGGCTACAAATACTGTCAGTTCTGTTGGTGTTCACCTTAATAATAAACTGAAAGGGATTGTCAAACATTGGGGTTGGTGGACCCAAGTCTTCTGATGAAGCTTTTAAATGGGCCTTGTATGTGGACAGTGTTTTATTTGTTGTGGAACTCTACCTACTTAATTGGATTTCCAGAAGCTTTTATAAAAACTAAGACTGTTTTCTAAGAATCGGAACCATACTACATGTGCCCAAATTAAGAACTAACCATACTTGTAAGATTAACAGCTAACCTGGGGATATTTATCGTGAGTGCTTCATCTCAGAGCAATGTGATTCAGAGCAGCACAACTGAGTAAGCTGAACCCAACCGGTAGATAGCTCTCTGGCCATTGTGGTTTGTGCCCAACTCTCTGAGTGGCTTCACTTTATTCAGATGTGAAGCTTTATCCCTTTTTAGTGGGAATCTCCCAATGCAGACAGGTCTTTCCATTAAACCTCTCCTACTGCTATTCTCAGAAAAAGAATATGAATCATCAAAAGCAACAACAAAAAGAAGTCTTTTGAATGATAATACCTGCCAAATGAGAAAATTTTCACCACGCCTTCTTCTTTCATGATTAATTTTTACCAGTTGCAACAATAAGGGCTTCTAACACTGGGCAGCCCCTGCTTGACAGTATCTAACGGAGAGTTCATGTTTGATATGACATTTGCTAGAATATAAGTGGCTGCTTTCTCATAGTCCAAGGGATATATCAGTTTTGTTCTGTTTATTTTATTATTTTTCACAATAGTATAGGAGACAAATTTTGGCCCTTAAGAAGCCAAAATGATATTGTTTTCTTGTTTTCATTCCAGTTCTTAAAACTGAAGTAGGTGAAATGTAGAGGGCTGGTGATTTTATGTGCAGAGTAATTTGTAGGGGGATTAAATTGTCCTCTTAGGTCAGTTGGAAACTCCCTTTACTGTCTTAGATGAAGCTTCACTAGTTAATGTTCTTTCATTTAAAAGGTTTCTACTGAAAAACTAGAAGTTTTCATGCTAAGATTAGGAACAAGGTAAGGATATACCCTCTACCACTACTTTTCAACAGCATCTTGGAAGTCCAAACTAATAGAATAAGACAGAAAAGAAAAGAACAGGAATACAAATTGATAAAGAAAAAATAAAGCTATCTTTGTTCACAGATGATATAGTTGTCTATGTAGAAAATTTAAAAGAATCAACAATATTCTTCAGGAACTATAAGAAATGACTATAGCAAGGCCACAAGGTAAAAGTCAATATACAAGAGTCAATCACTTTCTCATATACCAGGAATAAACAAGTGGAATTTGAAATTAGAAACACAACACCCTTTACATTACACCCCCAAAAATGAACTACTTAAGTATAAACTAACAAAATACATACAGGGTGCATATGAAGAAAACTATAAAACTCTGATGAAAGAAATAAAAGAAGAATGAAGTAAATTCAGAGATATTTTATTTTCACAGATAGGTAGTCTCAATATTATCAAAATATTCATTCTCCCCAACTTTGTCTATAGATTCAACAAAATTCCAGTCAAAATACAAGTTATTTGGTGTATATCAACAAAATCATTCTAAAGTTTATGTGGAGAGGCAAAAGACCCAAAATAGCCAACTCCTATTGAAGGAGGAACACAACGTCAGAGGACTAGAACTACCTCACTTCAAGACTTACTATAAACTACAGCAATTGAGACATGTGGTATTTGTGAAATAAAAGACAAGTAGACTAATAGGGCAGAATAGAAAACCTAGAAATAGAACCACCTAACTACAGTCAATTGATCTTTGACAAAGAGCAAAGGCAATACAATATAAAAATGATAGCTTTCCAGCAAATTAGCCATCCACATGCAAAAAAAGAATCTAGAAACAGACCTTACACCCTTCTCAGAAATTAACTCAAAATGGATCATAGACCTAAATGTAAAATACAAAACTATAAAACTTCTAGAAGATAACATGGGAAAAAATCTAGAAGACCTTGGGTGTGGTGATGACTTCTTGAACATAACAGCAAAGGCACAATCCATGAAAGAAAGAATTGATATGTTTGACTTTATTAAAAT
>NW_007733812.1:72727-76808 GCF_000696425.1 Galeopterus variegatus
CACAAACATTCAAATCATAGGTGTTCCAGAAGGGGAGGAGAAAGGAAAAGGAATGGAAAACGTATTCAATGAGATAATAACGGAAAACTTCCCAGGTATAGGGAGAGACATTCACATTAAGATCCAGGAACTCAAAGATCCCCAAACAAAAAATCCTCTCCAAGACACGTTATAGTCAAACTGGCAAAGCTCAAAGACAAAGAAAGAATCTTAAAAGAAACAAGAGAAAAGTGTCAAATCACTTATGAGGAAGCCCCTATCAGACTAACAGCATACTTCCCAACAGAAATTCTACTGGCCAGAAGAAAATGGGATGATATATTCAAAATACTAAAAAAAAAAAAAAAAAAAAAAAAAAAGGAAACTGCCAGCCAGCCAGGAATACTATACCCAGCAAAGCTATTCTTCAGAAATGAGAGGGAAATAGTGTATTTTCCATACAAACAAAAACTGTGGGATTTCACCACCACACGACCAGCTCTGCAAGAAATCCTCAAGGGAGTTCTGCACCCAGAAACCAAAAAAGATAATCACTCATCTTACGAGCTATAGTTCTGTTCAAACTTTGACTTTCTGTTTTTTCATAATTCAGTCTTGTAGGTGGCACTTTCCTAGGAATTTATTCTTTTCATCTAGATGATCTAATTTGTTGACCAACAATTATTTGTAGTATTCTCTTGTAACCCTTTGGATTTCTGTAACTTTGGTTGTAATGACCCCTCCTTCACTTCTGATTTTAGTTATTTGAGTCTTCTCTCTTATTTCTTAGTCCATCTAGGTAAAGGTTTGTCAATTTTGTGGATCTCGTCAAAGTACCAACTTTTGGTTTCATTAATTTCCTCTATTTTTTTTCTATTTTCTCTTTCTTTTATCTGTGCTCTAACTTTAATTACTTACTTCTTTTGCAGGTCTGGGCTTATTTTGCTCTTCATTTTCTAGTTTCCTAAGGTGCAAAGATGATTGTTGATTTGAGATCTTTCTTTTTTATTAATGCATGCATTTACATTAAATAAATTTCCCTTTTAGCAAAAAAATAAGTAAATAAATTTAATAAAAAAAATTTTTCAGTCTTTTTTGGGGGATGTATATCTGTAGTTTAAACATATCTAGTTATTTTTAGTGCAGTTCTTCATCCTGCTTTTTCACTTACTATTACATCTTGAAAATTTATCTTAAATACTCTTCAAAACTATGATTTTAATAACTGCATTATGTTACATTTTATGGAGGTGGAGGTCCAGAATTTATTTAGCCACTCTCATTTTGTTGGACATTCAGTTTATTCTCAATTTTTTACCTTAATATAACTGCTTTCTAAATTAAAAAACATTTTTTCTTTGATTATTTGCTTATGGTTTCAAGAAGTGGGATAATTGGTTGAAAGTGCATGAACATTTTATAGACTTCTATTTATGAATCCAATCTGTTCTTCAAAAAAGTTTTACCAATTTATGTTTATACTAGAAGATTTTTATATCATTTCTCTTCTAGTACCAGTATTATATAGTATTATATTTTTTCAGTTTGAGAAATGAAAAATATCATTTTTCTGTTCTTATTTCCCTTTTTATGAACAACTAAGAATCATTTATTAGCCACTTGTGTTTCTCTTGGGTGTGTGACTTGTCAGCTCATGTCCTTCACCAAATTTCTAAGATTTTTATAATTTACTTTTAAGATGTTAATCTTTGTCTGTTAAATTTGTTCCTTATCAATTGACTTTAAATTCAGTTTGTGATGTTTTCTTTCATTTGTATGTTCAGAAAATAATTTTCTACCTAAACATTAATTCAATAACAATTTTTAAAATAAAAGAATAAAAAATAAACATACTCCTATCATAAGATCCAGCAATCATACTCCTTTGTACTTACCCAAAGAAGTTGAAAATCGATGTTCACACAAAATCCTGCACTCAAATGTTTAAAGTAGCTTTATTCATAATTGCCAAAACTTGGAAACAATCAATATATCCTTTAGTAGGTGACTGGATTAAACTGTGGTACATCCAGATAATGGAAGAGTAATCAGCACTAAAAATAAATGAGCTATGAAGCCATGAAATACTTGGAGGAACCTAAAATGCATATTGCTAAGTGAAAAAATCCAATCCGAAAAGGCCACATATTATGTGAGTCCAACTATAAGACATTCTGGAAAAGGTAAAGCTATGAGTAGTAAAAAGATCAGTGTGTTGTCAGAGTATGGAGGGGTGGGGGGGATGAATAAGCTGAGCACAGAAGATTTTAGGGCAGTGAAACTACTCTGAATGATATTATAATGTTGGATACACTTTGTTATACATTTGTCCAAACCCATAGAATGTACAGCTCCAAGACTGAATCCTAATATAAACAATGGACTTAAGGCAATGATGATGTGTCAACATAGGCTTATCAGTTGTAATAATTGTACCCCTCTGGTGGGGATGTTGGTAATGGGGGAAGCTGTGCGTGTATGGGGGCAGAAGATATGTGGGAAATCTCTGTACTTTCCACCTAATTTTGCTGTGAACCAAAAAACATGCTCTAAAAAAACACAGTCTATTAAATATTTTTAAATTTTATGTAATATGAGGAAGCAACTCTGAAAAGAAAAATGGATATTTTCCTCCTTTTTTATATAAAATGAGAATTTATTTGTATATTACTGCACCAAGATTAAGGCAATAGTTTAAATTGAAGTTCCAGTAAAAGATGTTTTCAAAACTCTGTAAGTAGTTTGGACCAGCCTCTGTGAACATTTCATTAGCAGTCTTGTGGGAAGCCTGGACTTTTTACCTTGGTGGTTTTAATCTGAAGGCAATTTCATAGGTTTGGTCCATTCAAACCAGTAAGATTCACACAAAATAAAACAGGATGCCAGACATGGATACCTCTCTTACAGAAGGGATTTTTAATCACAAAGTGGACTGACCCAGTGTGGATGGGTTAGTATAAACACACTACCCCTTTGAAAAATACAGCCAAAAACAGTCCTCCTGCACTGGCCAGTAATATCTTCTTTATGTTAAACAATCTAGACCAGAACAGAAAGGCACAACTTCAATGAGGTCCCGTAACATGCTGGGTCACTTGGCTGTCATTTTTTTCTCCACTGAGGATAGGGAAAGTACCTTTCTCTTTNGCTGGGTCACTTGGCTGTCATTTTTTTCTCCACTGAGGATAGGGAAAGTACCTTTCTCTTTTCTTGTTTCCCACACACCTAGGGTATAATAGGTGCCTAATAAATGTTTTGAGTAATGGAGTAATGAGCAAATGAATCCATCTTCTCTCAGCTATTCAAGTTATGAGAGGTTTTCAAGTCTTTAAGAATATATACTTACATATATACATATACATACACACGCACACCTACATATATACATACATAAATAAGCAAGCTGGAAGTTGGAAACAAACTTGCAATATCCACATTTAGAATTGATTGCATAAACTTATGTATTTAGGCTAACTACAGTAAAACACATTTAGTACTCATCTTTTTGTGGATATCAGTCATTTTTCAGAAAATACTTACATCAACTTCCTGAAGTTTTGCGTTGTAGACATTACCAAATAGAGATACCCAGAGGTCAAGATTCTGAATCTCAGAGTGGGTTAAACTAGGGAAGCAGTGCGTTTCACTGTTGGTTACTTTTGTAAGATCCAATTCTATTTCAATATGTGGCATTTTACCATAGCACCTGCCTTCAGTGTAACTTTTCAACCACAGATGCTAACCCGGATTTTATTCTATGGGGTGAAAATTCAGACTAGCCTCTATCTAGACCTAAGTCATACTGCTGGAGTTGCTGGGGCTTGGGGGAGAAAGACAGGTAACCAACCCAAAGACAGCCCTTCTGGCTTCTCCCCCCCACTCACTGCCTCAGCCAACGTAGGCCCTCAGCAGTGGGACCCCAAGTTCCCCAGCAGCACATGTTCTCACCTGTCTGCCCCTCCTTTTCTGCTCCTTTAACTAGACTTTGTCTCTTCATCTTTCTTTCTTCTCCTGCTCTCCCTTCCTCCTCTCCTCTTTCATCTAGTCTCAGTCCTCACACCCTCTTTCTGCTGCTGAAGTCTATGTTGCTAGCCATGGCACG
>NW_007733812.1:77239-79479 GCF_000696425.1 Galeopterus variegatus
CTAGTCTCAGTCCTCACACCCTCTTTCTGCTGCTGAAGTCTATGTTGCTAGCCATGGCACGCTCCTTGTTTGGAAGATCCATGGTCTGGAACTGGCTGGGTTCTTCTATTAGCAGGATGGCTAAGGGAGATCATTTACCTGTCACAGCTCTAGTCTTTCCTCCTCAAATCCATCCTCTCTTCAAGTTGAAAGAGAATTGTACCTAAAATACAAATCTGACTATATCCCTTAAGGACTCCTTGACCTACAAGGGACAAAATCCCAATCCAAACTGGTTGAGACCAAAATGGAATTGACTGGTTCATGTAAATCCTACCCCCAAGTTGTGGCTGGAGCCAGGAATTCAAATATCATCAGTTGTATTCTGTCTCTATATTCCTCTGTATTAACCTCACTCTGAAAATTCATGTATTCCTCTTGCCCACAAATATTTATTAAGAATAGGCTGTATGCCAGGATTACACTGGGTACTGAATGTAGCGTGAAGAACATGATATTTTTCTGAAATGATGAAAGAAATTTATGTGAAGCTATGTGTCAATTCCCCGGTTTATATTTTGCTAAACCCAAGAACTTCCCACAATGTATAATCAAATGGCTTCCTTGATAGGCATTCTGTCCATAATGATAGTTATTGATAACTTCAATGCACACAAGATCATCTGTTAGAGACCCAAAGAGANATAATGATAGTTATTGATAACTTCAATGCACACAAGATCATCTGTTAGAGACCCAAAGAGAAAGTTTGATCCATTCAATATTGCCTCTGTCCCGGGCCACAGCCTCCACCTCCCAGGGAAGCACTGGGGCTGTTTCCTATCTGTGCTTCATTCGTCCTTCTCCTCTGCATAGATCTTCCTTGTTCATGCTTCTTATCCAAGTCCTACTCATCCTTCTAATAAGATTGTGCGGCGCAACCTTAGAAGCACCTGTTTTCACAGATCTCTCTCATCTCCCCAATGGTCTATCATTCTTAAAGGCTTTATCATCATCTTAGCATTTAATTAAATTATCTTGGATTGTTCTTTATTTGCTTCAGAACTGTGTATGCCCATGTTAATGATACATAACTCATTAGGTTTCTTTTTCTATTATGTCACTATGATTTAATTCTGAAGTATAGTATAAAAAACTTCTCTCAGTATTTTAAAATGATTTAAAACAAAATTATAAATCAAGTACATTAGTTTAAATCTCTCTTTCTATATTAAAAAATATATACAGGTAAAATCTGTGACTGAAAATTATAGTCAAATGAGACTTAAGGACATATGAGATATAGGGGAACAAATAATGGCTTTAGTGTTTCTTATTTAACTCAATAATCACATTTTAGATATTTTTACAAATGGCATTTTAGCAGAACTAAATGCATGACTAATTTTTCTTCCCAACTGCTTTCCCACTTAGAACACTATGTCTGTTGAATGATTGAATGTTACCTAGTTCTACAGATTCTATCTCCTTAAACTTATTTTTGTTTCTATTTGGTTTCTATTGGGTTTTTTCATTTTTCTTCTCTGTCAAAGTTACACAAACGTATATTTAAAGAATCACATAGTTCTACAAAATCTATTATAAAAAAGAATAGTCCCCTGCTCCACTTAAGATACTGGGTCCAAGTTCCCTACTGTGGACAAAGCAAAGTTTAAGAGATACTAAGGGGGGACTACCAGTAAGATGGAAAATTGAGCACATGCATTCAAGGCTCTTCCCTCAAGCAATATCTCTGCAATATTTGGAAAAAGGCATACATTCACAAGAGGAGTTGAGAGCTACACAATTCTGGAAGCCAGAAAGCAGAAAAATGAGTGGCAATTGAATTAAATTAGCAGTTCTGAGAAAATTAAATCCTTAACCAGCAGAGGAAAGCCAAGAAGTAAGCCAGTTTTGACCACAGAAACAATTCCAGAAAGTCTTAAGAAATGGAAACATCATGTATTTCTGGAATTGGTGATGAACTGGGAACAGAAACAGCAAGATGAGTTGAAAGTGTGCCTTAACACCAAGTCCTATATCTCCTCTCCCTTTTTTATTCTCTTTTTCCCACCACAGCAGAAGACTAGAAGTTTATTTTCTAGAAAGAGGGACTAAAAACACCAGGTACAAATTAATGCAGGAATATCGTTGTAAAAAGAGGGGGTTACATGAAATTGTATATGCCAAAGGTGAAGACTCTCAGTCTTCTCTCCCACTTAGAACAACAGTTGCACATGATATCCTTTTATTATTTTCAT